>NC_136271.1:124370513-124398013 GCF_964187855.1 Myxine glutinosa | reverse complement strand
GGCTCCGCGGGTGTCCTACCGTGCCTGGCGCTGCTATTCTCTCGACTTCCGGGAGTAGGTGCCGGTGCCCGGGGACGGATCTCGCTGTCTAAACATGGTAGCGCTAGGCCAGTGGGACCGCCGGGACCCACGTGCACTCACAAGTTGTTCTGCGCGTGGGCGGCAGTATCAGACCGGGGCGCTCAAATGCGCCACGCGCCCAAACGCTCCCCGGCTAAAGTTCATCCTGATGCGCCCACGTTGTGCGGACAAACCCCACCGAGTCGAGGGCCACGCGGTCAGGAGAACCTCGTCCCTTCTGGTCACACTGTGCCTATCGGCCGGCCTCGAAGACCGAAAAAGTGACTATGTCACCCTAATGTCACTCATACATATAGTCATATAGTCATATATATTATATATATATATATATATATATATATATATATATATATATATATATATATATATATATATATATATATATATATATTTATATACATACATATATATATATATATATACATACATATACATACATATACATATATATATTGTTGCGGATATGAGGATTGTATTTTTTATTGTGTGCTTTATTATTATTATTGCTTTATTCTGGCCCTCCTGCCTCTAGTGTTGTGTAAAGGTTAAAAGGGCGTCCGGTAGTTAATTCCATAAAGCACACACACTGAAGGACACGATAAAACCCTTGTTCAGTAGCTTATATCTTTATTATGTGTTTTAGGGTAAGGCCTTGTCTTCCATTAAATGACACTCCATTGCACCAAGTGGAAAAGATAGATTCCCTTCATTCCCATTCCCAAAAACCTCCATTTCCCCTTTCGTCGATTGCCATTCGCATTGCCGCCATTGACCACGAGGCAGGGTTGGGGAAGAAAGGCGGGTCCCCACCTCGTCATAGAGGGGAGGAGTGAGTCAGCCCCACTCAACCAACCACGAACAAGGGGTTGGACTTGGAGAGGGTGTGGAGAGAAACATCAAGGAGGTTCGCGAAGGTTGAGGGGCGGGGCCTATATAACCCGCCGCGGGACGTTCCCAAAAGAGATGAGTGAGGGAGCACGAACCAGGAGTTGGAATGAGAGCTGAGCTGAGCTGCGTGGTGAGGTGCAAAGCAAAGAGCTGGGTCGTCAGAGGAGAAGAGAGTTGCAAAAAGGTCCAAAGCAGATGAGCTTTGAGAGAGATGAGCTGAGAAGAGAGATGAGCTATGACAAGAGCTGAGTTGTGAGGTCCAAAAGCAGAGATCATCCAGGGAAGCGCAAAAGCCTGCTATTCGTCACCTTGCTCGCCAGCGGCAGCGTCCCCAGCAGCAACACTCGACAGCCGTTTGGGGCCTGGACGGCGGTTTTGAGCAGGGCCGCGAAGGGACGGCGGCTGCCGAACGCGCCGATCGTGCTGCCAGCTCCGGACCTTCCTCTCCTCTCCAGCCAATCCTGCCTGCAATTTCCCCATTCGTGTACGTGAGTTTGTTCTGTTCGTTCTGTCCTGGGTAGTCAATTAAGTCTGTATAAGCTAGTAATTTGCACTGTGTCACCTGCTTTTTCATGTCCCCTGTAAATAACCGTGACTGCTCTTTTTGCTTGTGTGTGTGTAAATAATAAACCCCGTTACTCTTCTGTACGTCTTCGTCTTCTTCTTCTTCCTCTTTGCATTCGGTCGTTTTAGAGTTTTCCACATTGAATAGCTGTGGCGCGATCGGGCCAACGTTTGGGTGAATCGGGGAAACTGTTCGGCCGCGGTGCCTTCGCTCGGCAAACAACATCCTTATCCGCGGACCGTAACAATTGGTGCCGGGAGCGGGGTCGGACCCGAAAAGCGCTTAACGCGCTCAAAATTACGAGCTGCTGGAAATTGTTTTGTTTTTAAAGAAAAACCCGAATTTTGAAATCGCGCCATGGCTGGTCAAGGCGACGGGATGCCGGTGGGAGAGATAGACGGGGTAGAATCGACCCAGGACCACGGGGAAATGTATATGGAGGAGGTGGTTGAGGATGTTCCAGGCACGCAAAATGGCGTCCTCGCGCACGTGGGTGTAGCGGCACCAAATTTTGCCGCACCCGCGACCGTAGCGGCACCAAATTTAGCGGCGCCCGTGACCGTAGCAGCGCCGCTGGTGGATTCGAACCTTTTTTTCCTGCAAATGGGGGCCTTTATGGACAAAATGAGGGACGAAGCGAGGGCTAATAGTGAAAAAATGGAAAACACAATGATGGGGGCCCTTATGGGACAAATGGGGAACCGGATGGATGCTCAGGGTGAGCAATTTGGGGGTAATGAGGGACGAAGCGAGGGCTGATAGTGAGCGAATGAGGGACGAAGCGAGGGCTGATAGTGAGTGAATGAGGGACGAAGCGAGGGCTGATAGTGAGCAAGTGGGGGGCGAAATGGGGGGCAAAATGGGAGAAATGGGGGAACGGCTAGAAGCTAAATTTGAGGGTTTAGACAAGAAATTTGAGGGTTTAGACAAGAAATTTGAGGGATTAGACAATGGGATAGAGGGGGTGAAACATGGGTTAACGGGGGTGGAAAATAGAATGGCTGCATAGGAGAATCAGTTAGAGGGGGTGAAAAATGGGTTAAGGGGGTTAGAAGATAGGATGGAAGACAAATTGCGGGAGATAGGGGAGCAATCCGCCCGAGAAATTAAACAAATGGGAGAGCAGATAGAGGAGGTAAAAATCGGGGTAGAAACCAAATTGGATGCTCAGAGGGATGAATTGGGACAGATGAGGGCGGCATCTACAAAAGAGAGGGAGGAGATGAAAGAGGCGATACGACGAGGTGTAAGTGAGGAGGTCTCGGGGGTAGCGAGGAGGTAAAGCGAGGCGAAAAGCGTATAGAGAAAGAGGTGAGAAATGGGACGGCAAAGTTACAAGGGGGAAAAGAGGACCTGACGGAGGAGGTGGAACAGCTGACGGTGGGACAGACGGAATTAGTGGAGCAGGTACAAAAGAACACTGCGGTACTCGGAGGGTTGAAAGCGACACAAAGAGACATCAAGGACGACTTGATAGCGACACAGAGGCAATGTCAGATGGTACGTGAGGGACTGACAATGAGGTTGGACGAGGTGACAGAGGTAATGGAGACAAAGGACCGGCAGGTGAGGATTCACATCGAGACGGTCACGGTAGCCTTAGAGGACGAGATAGAGGAGACGCACCGGGAAATAAAAGAGGTGAAGCAAAAATTAGAGGAAGTGGAAGAAGAGGTGAGTGAAATTAAGAAGAGACGGACAGAAACTAAGAGAGAAATACAGGAGGAGGTGATGGAAAATGTGCAAGGTCTGTGCTCAACTCATAATGGTGTGCTCACTAACCAAATAACGAGTTTGCAGGTGCGCGTGGAGAAGGGAATCCCCCAGGTGAGTCGTGCTGTGTATTGTGCGGGGAGATTTTGTAGAAGGATGTTTGGCGACAAAAGAATTGTCGCGCGATTGGGGTCAATATGGCACCCGGGCGTTGGTGAAGGGTCCCGTGTGAGTGGAAATGGCACGCGTGAAAAAAAAAAGTGTGCGACAGGTACGGTGTGCGAAGGAGGAGGTGTGCGAGAATGTCCGACTCTGGGGTGTGTGAGGAAAAAGTGCGCGCCAAGGAGTGAGTGTGCTGTCGAGAGTGAGTCGGTCGGAGCGCGTGTGCGAGGGAGCACATGGAAGCGCGTAGTGAGGAGTGTTACAGAGGATGTAACAAGAAAGTGTACACCTGTGGTGAGTGTTACGGAGGAAGTAACGGGAGAGTGTGCGCAAGAGGATGCGCGAGAAAGGTGTGTAACGGACGGGTGCATGGGGAAAGAGTGCGCTGTCAAGAGTAAGGGAGGATGCACGCCTGTGGTGAGTGTTACGGAGGAAGTAACGGGAGAGTGTGCGCAAGAGTGTGCGTGAGAAAGGTGTGTAACGGACAGGTGCATGAGGAAAGAGTGTGCTGTCGAGAGTAAGGGTGAGTGCGCTGTCAAGAGTGGTGGTGAAAGTAGTGAGAGTGACACGGAGCGTGAGTTGGTTGTGACAGGTGAGAGAGGATGTACACCTGGAATGGAAGGATGCACACCTGGAATGGTAGAGCGTGTGTGGGAATGCACACTGGAATTGGTCGTGAGGCACGTGGTTGGGTGTGCGAGTGAGAGCACACCTGTGATTGTCACAGAGGAGGTGACCGTGGAGGGGGCACGAAGAGGTGTGTTGGTGAGGTGTGCGAACGACGAGTGTGTGCCAAGGTGTTCGGTGGTCAGGTGTGTGACCAAGTCTGTGAGCGAAAGAACGAATGCAATGACGAAGTATGCGGGGTGTACGGGCGGCGTTGGAGCATCGAGCTCAGTGAGGGTGAAAGGGGTAGCGTATGCGTGTAAGCATGCAGGTGAGGCATCGACGGTAACCGGGTTGGCGGTTAGAGCGACTTATCGCCGAATCGGGCCCTCGGTGCGTGCCGGGTTTTCGCGTGCCGCGAGGACCAGCGGGGATCCGAACCACGGCGGGTTCGAAAGGACCGCCGTACGTGATCCACGCTGGGCCGCGCTTGGAACGGCCGCGTCCGTGCTCCGCTAGGCGGAACGGGCAGCCCAATAGGAAGGGTCGTCATGGCGACCCCCTTTTGTTGAGGCGTTCCGGCAGGTCGAGATCGGGCCATGGGATGGCTCCGTGCCGAGGTGGTGCGTGGGATCTCGGCCCGGGTAAGCATCCTTCCCTGCACCGAGTGCCGGACGCATCCAGCCGCCGGCACCAAACAACCCGCATTCATTGCTCGGCTTTACGAAGCCGGGCTGTGGAAGTGAATTGGCGCACCGAGAGGCACTAGTGAGTGGAATGTAATGATGAGGATAGTGGTCTGAACCCGAAATTAGAAAAACAAAATTTGATGATTGGCAAAGGATTGGCAGAGTGATGATTGGCAGAGGAGTGGTAGGGTGATTGGCAAATTTTTGATTGGTTGGAATTTGGTGTGCAAAAAATGGTAGTGGGAAATGCCCGATGTGGTGGGATGGCAACCTTGCCATCTCTCACAAGCGGGGGAAAAGGAGCACTAGTTTTATGGGGTTTATGGCAGTGAAAACTAGCCCGGGAGGGTTAGGATATAATGTGTAGGGCCCTAGAGATTGACATTAGGTAACGTTAAGGTTAGGTAGTGACTGATACCTGTAGTGGGGACGCAGGTAGGTTAGGGTGGATGATAATGACGTGGTATGTGCTTAGTTTAAAGGGAAGACGGGGAGCACTAAGTTAGCAGGGCAACAGGTAGTTTAGATGATGCCGTATGAGTGTTGGAGGTGTATTCAAGTGTATTGAGCAGGGTATGAGTAACTGATTGTGATTGTGAGGAACAGGTGTGATTGCACAGGTGTGCAACTGGACAGGTGTGTGGAGCAGTGTTTGAGTGAGTAATGGTGATGTGTGTTGTGTTGACCAACTGGTCCAGGAAGAGGAGGAGGGTGCAGGTGGCACCAGGTGTGAGTGCACAGGTGTGCAACAACAGGTATGAGGAACAGGTGTATGGAATAAATGGTAGTGTGGAGTATATGGAGTATTGGAATGGATGGTCGTGGAGTGAGTATGGTGGAAACTATGGAGTGGAGTGGATGGTGCGAAGGTGTGAATGGGGGAAGGATGGACCCCCATCACGAATACCCGGGGCGGGTAGTGTAAGTGTTAGGTAGAGGGTATAGGTAAATTGTGGTTGGATATTGGCATCTGTGGTGCGGGTGGAAGAATGATGTTTGGATGGGTGCATTAGTGTTGTGGGAATGGCTGGGCGTGTAGCCTGTTAGTGTGTGTAGTTGGTTTGGGCACTCCACCACTGTGAGGATGTTGGCCAGGTGAGGCCGCAGGTGGGCCCTGGGAGCCGGTAGAGTTGTTGTGGATGGGGCCCGAGGATCCGGAGGACGGACCCGGGTAGCCCAGTGCCAGAGGGCACCAAGGGGTGACAGAGCCAGGAGGGGCCTTCCCCAGTTAGTTAGATTAGGGTGAGGAGCTAGGTAAGCTCGGGTGGCAACTGCAGTGGTGGAGGTGTGCAGGTGGGTAGACCTGCTGGGAGAGCTACACGCCTCAGCCCAGAAATTGTGCAAGGGCACCGGGAGATGAATAGGGTGGAGTGAGACCCCAAATTGAGAAGCACCACAGTTTGGTCAATGGGAATTGGTTTTTAGAACCCATAGTGTAAGTTGGCCAATGGATTGGCAGGGAAAGACCCCGGGTCGTGTAACATGTGTTAATGTCATTTAGAAAGTAGTTAGGATGAAGATCTCCTCGCACCATCTGCATCCACTCACCTGAGGTGACGTAACTCCACACCATGCCATGTGTTTAATTATTTTTGATGCAGATGTTTGGATTGTGAGACGCATCATGACGTGGGTGTGACATTGGGCTTGATGTTCCATCTCTTCCTCCTTATGAGGATTGATGATGAATTGATGATGGCAAATTTTGAAGTAGAGGGATTGTGAAGACGAATTTGGTATAAGGGAAATATGGGGAAGACGGGACAGTAGTGACAAATTTGTAAAGGTGTAGATTTTGTAAATATGGGGTAAGGGCAAGGGTAGTGTAGGTGACGGGGGGGGGGGGGGGATGACGTACGGTAGGGACGAGCTTTCCCACTTCGCTCTCCGTACGCATTTCGCCTTGCATTGCCTTGTTTGATGTGTACCCTTGTGACCTTACCCCTCGCTCATCTGTCTTCCCCCCTTTTGTCTCCCACATGACCTGTGCGCCATTGGGCGCCGAGGGGAGCGTGCGTGAGTCCGCCATTGTGCATCCGGAACTCCCAGAACCAGCCGTCTGCATCGATGCACCACATTATGGACCACATGTCTGTGGCCGAGCACCACTTATGGACCCCATGGGTTGGGGCGTGGCCCCTCTGCTGGAACCGGTCATGAAGGCCTGAAATCTTGCTGGCGGACCTTGGCCACAGGGCACCGATGCCCCACAGGTGAACCACACTAGTCGGCCTGGTGGGCCATAAATAAATAAAACGGACACGTTGGGTGCAAGTTTTAATGCAAATAGGCCGCCAGCAAAGGAAAAAGCCAACAACTGGAAGACATAGTAATAGCCAGCAGAGGGAGCCGAAGAGCAAGAGACCACCTGCAGGGTTAGGGGTTGTTGATTTATTTTTATTGATGAACTGTGGTGACTGCACCGATTGGTGCTTGAGGATGTGTTGGTGCGTTTTGGGTGCTTTCATGGTGCATTGATGCAGAGCAGACTGTCTCCCCCCCCCAGAAAGAACAATCACAGGTCCTGGGTTGCGTTTTGTAAATAAAGTAGCGTCAATTGTAAATAATACTCCCCACCGTCAGTGTATAGTTTGAAGACCATTCCGCAATTCGGTTAACTGTGAAGTGTAGCAGCATAGCAAACCTGTTGTGCATTTTGTGATACAAGCACCAAATTTGGCACAAATGTACATTAATATGTTGCGAACATTTTCAGATATTGGGCCACTTGAAATTCCGTAATTTTTTTTTTCAAATTTTTTCAAATTTCGTAATTTCAAATTTTTCGGGTGACACCATCACAATTTCGGTCTTCGAGGCCGGCCGATATAGTGGGGCGGCTTAGCCCAAATATTCAAAAGAATTGTGCATTTTGTGATACAAGCACCAAATTTGGCACAAATGTACATTAATATGTTGCGAACATTGTGTGGTCAGCAATGAAGACGAGAGTCTGAATTACATGTATGCAAAAGACCTTGTGAACCAGTGAAGCAAATACACGGGTAAGCATGAATTAAATCTAGGGCATGATATAATTTCCATGATGTTTATCTCTACACTCAATGGTGGAAGGAGGTAATGTTTTGATCCCAGCTTGTCTGTATGTCTGTTTGTCTGTTAGTCCACAAAATTCCAGACAAAGCTTGTAGTAGTGGTAGTTGTAGTGGTAGTGGTGATAACAGAAATTGTTATATAGAACTGAACTTATATTATTATTATATGCAGAAAATAACTTCATTTCTATATGCCCTGCAGTGGACAGGTTAATTGGTTTATGCACTGAAGGGGTCACCCTGGTGTGCACTGCTGTGTTCTGCCTCACTGAGTTGTTCAGGTATGATGTACTCAGCACAAGCTTCCGGTCGGCCCGGAGGTGGGGGTGCGGGGCCTGTCACGGAACGTCAAAACAAACGGCCTGCCGGGGCCGCCCAAAAGTCGGGCGTGAGGGGCGCGTCCACTAATGGAACGCCTCTCGCTTCCCAGATCGAGGGCCACGTGGTCAGGAGAACCTCGTCCCTTCCGGTCACACTTTGCCTATCGGCCGGCCTCGAAGACCGAAATTGTGACGGTGTCACCAGAAAAATTTGAAATTACGAAATTTGAAAAAAAAAATTACGGAATTTCAAGTGGCCCAATATCTGAAAATGTTCGCAACATATTAATGTACATTTGTGCCAAATTTGGTGCTTGTTTCACAAAATGCACAATTCTTTTGAATATTTGGGCTAAGCCGCCCCACTAGTGGGCGTGAGTCTGTTAGGTAGGGTGCAATGGAGCAGCGGGACATATCTATCGATGTTTTAAAACTGTCGCACTCAGGGTCAGGTTAAAAGTAGAGGGAACTACACCTACGTGTCACACTAAATAAAAGTTGTAGGCCCGGAACGTGCCTAAGAGGAGGAGGGTGCAGTGTTGCGGATATGAGGATTGTATTTTTTTATTGTGTGCTTTATTATTATTATTGCTTTATTCTGGCCCTCCTGCCTCCAGTGTTGTGTAAAGGTTAAAAGGGCGTCCCGGTAGTTAATACCATAAAGCATACACACTGAAGGACATGATAAAACCCTTGTTCATTAGCTTATATCTTTATTATGTGTTTTAGGGTGAGGCCTTGTCTTCCATTAAATGACACTCCATTGCACCAAGTGGAAAAGATAGATTCCCTTCATTCCCATTCCCAAAAACCTCCATTTCCCCTTTCGTCGATTGCCATTCGCATTGCCAACCAACAATTGCCGCCATTGACCACGAGGCAGGGTTGGGGAAGAAAGGCGGGTCCCCACCTCGTCATAGAGGGGAGGAGTGAGTCAGCCCCACTCAACCAACCACGAACAAGGGGTTGGACTTGGAGAGGGTGTGGAGAGAAACATCAAGGAGGTTCGCGAAGGTTGAGGGGCGGGGCCTATATAACCCGCCGCGGGACGTTCCCAAAAGAGATGAGTGATGGAGCACGAACCAGGAGTTGGAATGAGAGCTGAGCTGAGCTGCATGGTGAGGTGCAAAGCAAAGAGCTGGGTTGTCAGAGGAGAAGAGAGTTGCAAAAAGGTCCAAAGCAGATGAGCTTTGAGAGAGATGAGCTGAGAAGAGATGAGCTATGACAAGAGCTGAGTTGTGAGGTCCAAAAGCAGAGATCATCCAGGGAAGCGCAAAAGCCTGCTATTCGTCACCTTGCTCGCCAGCGGCAGCGTCCCCAGCAGCAACACTCGACAGCCGTTTGGGGCCTGGACGGCGGTTTTGAGCAGGGCCGCGAAGGGACGGCGGCTGCCGAACGCGCCGATCGTGCTGCCAGCTCCGGACCTTCCTCTCCTCTCCAGCCAATACCACCATTTAGAGGCCATTTTTCCCCGCAAAGCGGGGGTTGGCCTTTTCGGGGACCGTGGTTGTTGTTGTTTTTTGGTTCCCTTTTTGAAGCAATGTTTTACGGCCGGATGCCCTTCCTGCCGCCAACCCTGTTTGTCACCTTTTTACGATAAACAGGGAATTACCAGTGTACTGGTACTCTCCAGCCAATCCTGCCTGCAATTTCCCCATTCGTGTACGTGAGTTTGTTCTGTTCGTTCTGTCCTGGGTAGTCAATTAAGTCTGTATAAGCTAGTAATTTGCACTGTGTCACCTGCTTTTTCATGTCCCCTGTAAATAACCATGACTGCTCTTTTTGCTTGTGTGTGTGTAAATAATAAACCCCGTTACTCTTCTGTACGTCTTCTTCTTCTTCCTCTTTGCTTTCGGTCGTTTTAGAGTTTTCCACATTGAATAGCTGTGGCGCGATCGGGCCAACGTTTGGGTGAATCGGGGAAACTGTTTGGCCGCGGTGCCTTCGCTCGGCAAACAACATCCTTATCCGCGGACCGTAACAATATATATATACATATACATATATACATACATACATATATACATATATATATATACAGTCATCCCTCGCTATATCGCGGTTCACTTTTCGCGGCTTCGGTACATCGCGGGTTTTTCTCGCTAGTATATGTAAAATTATATCGCCGATTTTTCGCTATATCGCGGGATTTTGCGGTATAAATGTATTTTTATATACTATTATTTTAAATATTTTTGTGGTAAAATAAGCATTTACTAGCCTAAAAAATAAAAAAACGTAAAGAAATAAGAAAAATACAGTATTTAAAACATATTACAAGAAATAAAATACTGTACATACTACATAGTGTACAGTAGAAGGGTAGACAAAGAGTCGTGCGTATGGAAAACGCAGATGCGGCAGCTTGCGCTAGTTACCCACGTAATGGGTAACTGTAATGCTCTTTCTGGCTGTGCAGTACATTCATCATCGTCATCATCGTCATCACCTTCATCGTCATCAGTACTGCACAGCTAATTCATCATCATCTTCATCACGCAAGTTGTAGTATTGAAGAGCCGGGACTCTTGCTTGATACGGACGAAATGACGGGCAAGACACAAACTCGTCCGAGAAGATATTTATTCTCAAAACCAAGTCGGGAACACTGAAAACCCATTTATCGGGCTGCATTATAAAGCACAACCAGAAACCGAAAGCCACGCCTCTCAAGCGTGGTGTGCTTCGGTGGTCACGTGATCAACAGGTGTAGCTGATTATACCCGCAAAGCGCAGCACGCTTTAGCGGTCACGTGACCAGCCACTCTCGCGCCGGGGATCCCCGCCGGTGACGTCACCGGCTGGAGCAAGGAGATTCTGATGCTGGTCTTGCTTGGGGAACCCATGGGTAGCTACAGTATCTTCAATGGTGAGTACCCATTAGAATTTTATATGTTGTTAAAATTACGTATGTTTAAGAGTGTAAAAAGTGTTTAAGAGTATAGGAAGTGTTTATAAGAGTATGGGAAAGGTTAATAAGAGTGTGGGGAGGGTCATAAAGCTTTAAAATATATATAAATAATAAAATAAAAATATGGTCGCTACTTCGCGGATTTTCGTCTATCGCGGGGGGTTCTGGAACGTAACCCCCGCGATAAACGAGGGATCACTGTATATATATATATATATATATATATATATATATATATATATATATATATATATATATATATATATATATATATATATATATATATATATATATATATATATATATATGTATATATATATATATGTATATATATATATATATATATATATATATATATATATATATATATATATATATATATATATATATATATATATATATATATATATAGTTGCGGATCTCTGCGTCGGCCTTTCCCCTTATTACCAAGGGGGGATTAGTCCCTTTGTCTTTTACTAGCCGACGGGACCCGGGACCTATGACGTCCTTCCCTGACAGCGTTAAATAGGGTTTTAGGACTATGAATTCGCTATTACCTAAGTACTAACGCTGACCGGAAAGGAGGAAATAAGCCCCGCCCGAATCATGGGTGTTGGTGGAAACGCCGAGCGGTAGCGACCCGTGCCGTTATCAAGGAGCGGTTCATAATCAGAGCGGTTCGTAATCGTGCCACGCTTACCCAATGATGGAAATGACTGAAACGGTCGAATTTGGAAGAAAGGAATAACAGAATTTATTTACACTTTGTACAAGAAGAAGAAGAATACACAGTGCAGCCTTAAACAGTCTTATCTTATCCCTGGACAAACGGGCCGGTCACACACAGACACACTCACACGGGGTTGCAGACGAACAGGTCGATGGTCCAGGAATGGCGTCCAGGCAGCTCGGTCTCCGGTCCCCAACTCGCACCGCGAAGTAGAGGCACCAGGCGGCAGGAGCTCTCCACGTGTCGTTTGGCGCACGGGGTATGTAGTGAAATTATACCAAGGTGAACCCAGGGGGTGCTCGCCACGAAAGGGGCCGTCTATAAGACCCGGGACACTCGGGGCGTGCGGACACTTCGGCGGGACTCACTGTGACATTATCCAGTTGTTGAATGGTATGTACGCCCCCAAATGCTGCGCTGCGCAAACCATTGTTATATCGAAGCTACCTTTGCTGTGCTTGAATGCTCTGATTTAATGCCTATTGTTGCATGTATTGTTACAGGAGATATTGCCGATCTAAATGATATTAAAGCCTACCCAGAGGAAAGTCTTGTCTGCGCTTGATTTTCACGACATTTAATATCATTTATTTCGCCAAATGGCTGACCACAAGATGATCGTGGTTCCGATTCTCGGTGCCGACCCTCAAGCTGAAGGATCTGCATCGGAGTTTCCTCACTGGCTCAACACGCTGCAGAATTACTTCGCTGCTCACGAGACGGAGCCAACCGCTGAGATACAGCTGTCCGTCTTACAGTCCAAGGTCCATCACACTGTGTACAAGACCATTTCTCGATTTGAGACGTATGATACGGCCCTGGACGAGCTGAAGCGCCTTTACATAAAGAAACGGAGCGCTGTGCACGGCCGGCATCAACTCTCTCAGCGACGGCAACAACCGTCTGAATCGATCGATCGCTTCGCGCAGGAGCTGCGCTACTTATTGGCAGATTGCGTGCAGGACGTCCGGACTCACGAGCAAGTGCAGGACGATTTGCTCCGAGATGCATTCATATCCGGAATTAGTTCTGGAGTCTTGCGGCTGCGTCTCTTGGAGGTCGCGGAGCTGACATTTACAGAAGCACTACGGCTGGCACGCGTTTATGCAGATGCTCGAGAACAATTGACCGCATATGATCACCCACGAGTCGTGGCGGGGACCTCGCAACTCGCGCGACCCGAGAGGGCCATCGCCGAGGATACGGAGGAGGACCCGACCACCACGACGGCCGAGACCCTGGGTGCTCCGGAAGCGGACTCCGCATCCGGCCTCACTGCAGCCGCCGCTGCCCGGCCACGGCCTGCCCGGTATGCAAAATGTTATTTTTGTGGCAATCGGCAGCATCCCCGGTCTGAATGCCCGGCCCGAGAGGCGACTTGTCACCTCTGCTCCACTAAAGGCCATTTTGCAAAAGTCTGCAGAAAGGCCGCCCGGGGCACGCATTCCCGAGCGACCTTGCATGTGCTCATCGCTGAGCCAACGGATCGAGCACCGGACGGGGCGCCTTGCACAGCTTTGATGAGCCGCTCTCCTCCTCGCGGGCCTCTGGCTTCTCGCCCGACCTTGGTGAGATACGTCGGGCCGCCGAAACAAATGGCGCGAACGCGACCGGTCACAGAGCATCTAACCTTGACTGGCTTTCAAACGCCTCCTTCAAACAAGCGACATGCACCCACTTTGGAAATGCCTCTCGAAGTGCGGCAAACGCAGCACGTGACTCGAGCGCCATCTGATGACAGCTTTCGCGAATTACATGCTTCCCTTCTGGCATGTCAATCTGCAGATGGCAGAATTCTTTCTCACGTGGCTCGAGCGCCATCTGGCGGTAGCTCTTGCGAATTACATGCACCCGCTTTGGCATATGACTCTGCAGATGGCAGAGATCTTTCTCCCGTGGCTCGAGCGCCATCTGGAGGCTGCTCTCATTACCCCACACCCACTCTGGCAAATGAAACTACCGAAGAGCCAACTGACTTCAATGCTCCTGCTGAGGCCCGAAGGATTGCAGCCGGCGTGGGATCCACCCGCGAGGCGCGATCTTCTCGCCCGGCCGGAACTATACCTGCCGGGTCTGCCGGCCTAGCGCAGGCCTTCATTCCGCTCACGGTCGCGGGCGTTGTTGCGCAAGCTTTAATTGATACGGGATCCACGGATAGTTTTATTGATCAGCGTCTCGTGCATCAACATGGGTGGCCGGTTCTCGGGACAACCCGCCGGATCTTCATGGCATCTCAGGGACTTCGGTTGAGCACAAAAGGGGCGTGTCGATTGAAACTTGTGATAAATGGACGCACGTTCCCGGACGTGTATCTCATGGTATTACCGGCCTTATGCGCTGACATTCTGTTAGGACTTGATTTCCTTAAGCGGCATGGTCGTTTAGAAATAGACTTCGGAGGGCCGGACACGCTCGCTGTGTGTGCCCTCGCTCAAATGGACATGGAGCCACTCTCACTGTTCCCCAACCTGACCACTGATTGTACCCCTGTAGCCATCAAATCGCGGCGCTACTCTCGCGCGGACGCGCAATTCATTGCGGAAGAAACGGCCCTACTCTTGAAGGACGGTATCATAGAACACAGTAGGTCTCCGTGGAGGGCCCAAGTCTTAGTGGTGCGGAGTGAGGCTCACCGCAGGCGAATGGTAATCGACTATTCGCAAACGATTAATCGCTTTACACAGCTGGATGCCTACCCATTACCGGGGATGGACGCCCTGGTACGCCAGGTGGCCCTGTATTCCGTTTATAGCACTCTCGATCTACGTAGTGCGTATCATCAAGTCCCCATCTCTAGGGCTGATCGCGTCTTTACAGCCTTTGAATCGGGTCAGCGGTTGTACCAGTTCACGAGACTTCCTTTTGGGGTAACGAACGGCGTCGCTTGTTTTCAGAGAGCTATGGATGACCTCGTTGCGAAGGAGCATTTGACGGATGTCTTTGTCTATCTGGACAATCTTACGGTTTGTGGGTACGACCAGGCGCATCACGACGCTAATCTAAAACGCTTCCTCGAGGTCGCGCGGAAATATCGCTAAACCATGAATGAGGCGAAGTGTCAATACTCTCTACGCACGGTAGACCTTCTGGGGTACACCGTGACCCATGGCTCCGTCTCTCCGGATAAGGAGCGTCTGCGCCCTTTGCTCGATATGGCTCCGCCTAACGATCGGGCTTCGCTGAAACGCGCTCTAGGGCTGTTCGCCCACTACTCGAAGTGGGTGCAAAGTTTCTCTGCTAAGCTCCGCCCCCTCGTGGCCTGCGACACTTTCCCCATGGGCCCGGCCGCCCTGGCGGCCTTCGAGGGCCTTAAAGTCGACATTGCTGGCGCCGCTGTCGCAACGATTGTCGAGAGTGCCTCTTTCGTTTTGGAGAGTGATGCCTCGGATCATGCGATAGCGGCGACTCTCTCCCAAGGAGGCCGCCCTGTGGCTTTCTTCTCGCGGACTCTCACCTCCGCCGAGCGGAGGCATTCGTCTGTCGAAAAGGAAGCGTACGCGATCGTCGAATCTATTCGGCGATGGCGTTCGTATTTGCTTGGGCGGAGTTTCCAAATTATCACGGACCAACAGAGTGTTGCGTTTATGTACGACACCTTACATGCTCAGCGCATTAAGAATGAGAAAATCACCCGTTGGCGTATCGAACTCGCCGACTTCTGCTACACCATCAAATACCGCCCGGGGAAGGATAACGGGGTCGCTGACGCCTTATCGAGGCCGGCCACTTGCGCGGGGGTCGTATCTTTGGAGGGGCTGCACACTTTGCACAGCACTATGTGTCATCCCGGGGTAACGCGCTTCGCGCATTTTGTGCGCGCGGGCAATCTGCCGTACTCGATGGAGGACATCCGCCGCATCTGCCGTGATTGCGCGGTCTGTGCGGAACTCAAACCGCGTTTTTATAGCCCCCCCCCTGGGGACACTCGTTAGGGCTACTAGACCGTGGGAGCGCTTGGCGATGGACTTCAAAGGGCCGCTGCCAATGTCGAGCAACTCTCGCTATCTGCTCACTATCGTCGATGAGTATTCCCGATTCCCCTTTGCTTACACGTGCGGGGATATGTCGGCTGCCACGGTTATTCGGTGCCTGCAGAATTTGTTTTCTATGTTCGGGTATCCGGCCTACGTGCATACCGATCGGGGTGCGGTGTTCCTGTCCCAGAAAGTGAAGGGCTACTTGCTCCAAAATAATGTCGCTTCGAGCTACACCACCCCGTACCGGCCCCAAGCTAATGGACAGATCGAACGCTTTAATGGGATTATATGGCGGGCCGTCATGCTAAGCCTTCGGACCCTCGGCCGAGGCCTCGATAAATGGGCGTGGTCGCTGCCTGCCGCTCTAAACTCGATCCGGGCTCTCCTATGTACTGCCACCAACCAGACTCCTCACGAACGACTGTTCCACCACCCTAGAAGCTCCGGCAGTATCCAGTCTTTACCCAGCTGGCTCGCTGAACCGGGGCCCGCCTATCTCAAACGAGCGGTTCGCACTAGCAAGTACGACCCCCTTGTTGACAAGGTGCAGGTCCTCCAGGCTAATCCCGAGCATGCCCGCGTGTTAACGGCGGATGGCCGCGAGTCTACTGTCTCCGTACGCCATCTCGCTCCATGTGGGGACGACGACAAGGATATCGACGAACCCGTCTACGAGTCTATGGACTCTATCGAAGCTTCCCCTATGGAACTACCACTGTTACTCCCATCGTCCCCCGCTCCCGTGCCCGAAGGCGCAGGGGCGCCCCCTCCGACTCCAACCTCCGGCGGCTATTCCGACGCGGGGGACTCCGGGCTAGGGGACGCCGTGCCCGGTAGATTCCGAACACGAACTGGCAGGGAGGTTCGCCTCCCCGACCGCTACGGGTGGACCGACTGACGTGGATTGACGTAACCCTTTCATTTATTGCTGATGCTTGCCTGCGAACTGCCGAGCGGTAGTATAGTTTTAACGACGGGGAGAATGTAGTGAAATTATACCAAGGTGAACCCAGGGGGTGCTCGCCACGAAAGGGGCCGTCTATAAGACCCGGGACACTCGGGGCGTGCGGACACTTCGGCGGGACTCACTGTGACATTATCCAGTAGTTGAATGGTATGTACGCCCCCAAATGCTGCGCTGCGCAAACCATTGTTATATCGAAGCTACCTTTGCTGTGCTTGAATGCTCTGATTTAATGCCTATTGTTGCATGTATTGTTACAGGAGATATTGCCGATCTAAATGATATTAAAGCCTACCCAGAGGAAAGTCGTGTCTGCGCTTGATTTTCACGACAGGGTAATTACAGGGCAAACGGTATGCTGGCTTTGGCGGTTACACTCGCGGCTCAGCCGCGTACGTAATAAGCGAACAGTTCCAATAACCGCGAACAATGCGCTCTTCAGTCTCTCAATGCGCTCTCTCAATACAATTCTCTTTCAATGCGCGACTCCTTTCAGTCCTTGTATCGGCTCTCACAAAGCACAATTCACCCAACGAGTCCTCTTTCAGCCAGTCCTCTCAAGGGCTTTTTACGCTGGCTTATATAGCCTTGGCCAGCAAACACTCTGGAACTCACCAGACGTTTCTTGCCACACCCTATCACCCCATGCCCTCTCAGCCCTGGTTGGCTGTTGCCCTTACCGTCACCGCCTCTGACATGCTGCTTGTTGCGGCCACACCCGACCTCACGCTCCTCCCTCTTTTTAGGCCTACCTCGTGGTTACCCGACTAGTTTGAGCGAGCAACAGGCAGCTAACGCTGCTGGCAGCCAAAGCGCCACACACGGAGGGATCAGCCAAAATGGGGCGCGGGATCGAGTTTGCCCATTGATGAAAATGAAGGGTGGCCGCAAAATGAAAGGACCTAAGCTTATTATTTCTTTACACAACGCAGATGTTACTAGTGAAATGGCCTACTCTTACACATACAATGACATAACTAATTCTAATGGGCCTATGTGTTGCTTGTGGACTAACTATGGGGGGCAAACCTTTAACCTTTAATGATGTTATATGTACAATTCACAAAACCTCAACAATATATACATACATACATATTGTTACAGATCGCGGTTTTAGATGTTATGATGGGCCGAGCGGATGGTCCAACCGCGACCGTTACAGGATCCCCAATTGGCCCGATTCCACCCGACGTTGACCAGATCGCACCACAGATATTCAATCGGGAAACCTCTAAAGCGACCGGAAGAGAATGAAAAGAGAAGAAGACAGAGTACGGAGGAAGAACAGATTTATTATACACACACAAGCAAAAAGAAAGAGCGACCAAAATTATTTACAGCAATGGATGGAAGAAGCAGTCACACAGTGCATCGTTAGCTTATCCTATTCAATTTACTTAACCCCAGGACAACGAGTAGGACAGACGACGTTCACACTTACACGGGGGATATTGCAGGCAGGTAGGGCTTGAGGTGGATTGCTGGAGAGGGAGGCAGGGTCGGAGGCAGCAGCTCTCAATTCCTCGCGTTTTTGGCGGGAACACCCTCCGTCG
The DNA here is from genome assembly GCF_964187855.1 of Myxine glutinosa. Taxonomy (NCBI): domain Eukaryota; kingdom Metazoa; phylum Chordata; class Myxini; order Myxiniformes; family Myxinidae; genus Myxine; species Myxine glutinosa. Next base: position 124,379,798 of record NC_136271.1, on the reverse strand, counting down.
CGTATCCGCTGCCGATGCTGTAGACGTCACGCGCTGGCTCGGGCACACCTGCTCCTCTCCTTCTGGTGGAGCCGTCTCCCTCCTTTCAGCGCGTCTCTCCAAAGCTGGTTTCCTCTCCGAGTACCTCTCCTCTTTGGCTTGGAGCGTCTCGCATCTCACCGCTCACCGCTCCTCTCGTATGTCACCTCTTCGCTCATATCCCAGGTCATCTCGTGAAGCAGTCCCTTACAGTCGCTTTTATCACTCGGGGCGGAATCGAGCCGCCGGCTGCGAGGGCACGCCTACCGGGTCGCTAACCGCGGTGCTGGTTGGCTGTTAGGGCTTGGCTCACTCCTCCCCTCTATGACGAGGTGGAGACACGCCTTTCTTCTCCGAGATTAGCACATGGGCAATGGCGGCTTGCGGGATTGAACACCACTCGCACCGCTTTTGAAAGGAACTTTGGAGAGCGGAGATGATTGGGGAAATTGAAAGGGCCTACGCTTATTTCGTTTGATACAATGCAGAGTCAATCTAGTGGGAAACACATATTTAGCCTACATGGAATAAGGAAATACACTATTTAAAAAGATATATCGTGGCCTGCGTGTAAGTTTCATGGAATTAACTAGGAGGACGGCTGCGACCATTATTTACATTACCAGGGTGTTACACATAACAAAACCACACTTTTTACATTCGTTACACTTCCTCCAAAATTGTTACACCTCTCAAAAACCGTTACACTTCTCAAATTCGTTACCCTTCTCAAAACCGTTACACTGCACCCTCCTTTCTTCAGGCCCGTGCTCGGGCCTACAAAACTTTAACTTAGTGTGACACGTAGGTGTAATTCCCTCTACAATTAACCTGACCCTGAGTGTGACAATTTTAAAACACAAATAAGTATGTCCCCCTATTGCATTGCACCCTGTCTAACAGACTCAAGCCCACAGCTAACCGAATTACGGAATTATTCTCAAACTATACATTTATGGTGGGGAGCATTATTTGCAATGACGTGATTTCTTATTTACAACGCAACCCAGGACCTGTGTTTTTTTTAGTTTTTTTTTTAGGGAACAAGAAAAAGAAATTCCTGTTGGGAGGGAGGAGACAGCACGCATTGCATCGATGCACCAGTACCAATACCACCAAAGCACCCAAAAGCACCACAAAGCACCACTCGGTGCACAGTCACCATGGTTCTTAATAAACACAACAAAACAACTGGTGGTGGTCTTCTCTTTCTCTGCTGGGCCGATGTTCTTCCCGACGTCTTCTGGCTTCATGCGGCCTACTTGGAAATAATAAAAAGCACAACTTGTGTTCATTTATTATTTAGGGCCTCAGGGGCCAACTAAGGGTGGTCCACCTGTTTGGCATAGGTGCCACCTTACCGAGGTCCGCAAGCAAGATTCCCTGGCCACTATGGCCGGTCTCCAACAGAGGTGCCCTGCCCCAGAACCTGGGGTCCATCAAGTGGTACTTGGCCGCAGAACAGCGGTCCATAAAGTGGTACATCAACGCAATGCATGCTGGTTCTGGGAATCTCGTGCGCACAATGGCCACCTCACGCACGCTCCCCTCGGCACCCAATGGCGCACAGGTCCTCAAGTGGGAGACAAAAGGGGGGAAGACAATTGAGCGAGGGGTAAGGTCACAAGGGTACACGTCAATAAGGCAATGCAAGGCGAAATGCGTACGGAGGGCGAAGTGAGAAAGCTCGTCCCTACCGTACGTCACCCCCCTGTCACCTACACTACCCTTGCCCTTACCCCATATGTACAAAATCTATACATTACCAGCTCGTCACTACTGTCACGTCTTCCCCATATTTCCCCTATACCAAATTCGTCTCCACAATCCCTCGACTTCAAAATTTGCCATCACCAATTCATCATCAATCCTCATAAGGAGGGAGAGATGGAATTACGCACAATGTCACACCCACGTCATGATGCGTCTCACAATCCAAACATTTGCATCATAAAAAATAATCAAAACATGGCATGGTGTGGAGTACCTGTCACCTCAGGTGAGTGGATGCAGATGGTGCGAGGAGACTCCAATCCGAACTATCCTCTAAATGACATTAACACACTTTACACTACCCGGGGTCTTTCCCTGCCAATCCATTGGCCACTTACACTATGGGTTCTAAAAACCAATTCCCATTGAACAAACTGTGGTGCTTCTCAATTTGGGGTCTCACTCCCCCGATTCATCTCCCGGTGCCCTCGCACAATTTCTGGGCTGCGACGTGTAGCTCTCCCAGCAGGTCTACCCACCTGCACACCTCCACCACTGCGGTTGCCACCCGAGCTTACCTAGCTCCTCACCCTAACCTAACTAACTGGGGACAGCCCCTCCTGGCTCTGTCACCCCACTCGGTGCCCTCTGGCACTGGGCTACCCGGGTCCGTCCTCCGGATCCTCGGGCCCCATCCACAACAACTACTACCGGCTCCCAGAGCCCACCTGCGGCCTCACCTGGCCGACATCCTCACAGTGGTGAAGCGCCCAACCAACTACACACACTAACAGGCTACACGCCCAGCCATTTCCACAACACTAATGCACCCATCCAAAGACCATTCTTTCACCCGCACCACAGATGCCAATATCCAACCACAATTTACCTGTACCCTCTACCTAACACTTACACTACCCGCCCCGGGTATCCGTGATGGGGGTCCACTCTTCCCCCATTCACACCTTCGCACCATCCACTCCACTCCACAATTTCCACCATTCTCACTCCACGACCATCCATTCCAATACTCCAGATATTCCACACTACCATTTATTCCACACAGCCACATACACCTGTTGTTGCACACCTGTGCCCTCACACCTGGTGCCAACTGCACCCTCCTTTCTTCCTGGACCATTTGGTCAACACAACACGCAATCACCACTACTCCCTCATACACTGCTCCACACACCTGTTCAGTTGCACACCTGTGCAATCACACCTGTTCAATCACACCTGTTCAATCTTCAAACACACGGCATCATCTCAGCTAACTACTCCCCTCTGAAACTTGCGCTTCCCAGTCGTCCCTTTAAACTATTGCGCTCCCACGTCATTATCATCCACACTAATCTACCTGCGTCCCCACTACAGGTATCCTTGTCACTAACTAAACTTAACGTCACCTAATGTCATCTTCGCTAGATCCCTACACACATATCCTAACCCACCCGGGCTAGTTTTCACTGCCATCAACCCCATAAGCTATAGCGCATTTGCCCCCACCGTCTGTGAGGGATGGTGGATTTGCCATCCCACCACATCGGGGAGGTCCTACTATCAATTTTGCTCGTCCAAATTCCAACCAATTCAAAAATTTTCCATTTACTGCCAATTCTACCCACTATTATAAATTTCGTATCAAATCACTATCACTATCACTATCACCATCATCACAGTCCACTATATCCTAGCCTCGGTGCGTCGTGACATCATTAAACTCGGTTCGTAAAGCCGAGCAATGAATTCGGGTGGTTTGGTTGCCTGCAGGTTGAATCCGTCCGGCTTTCGGTTCAAGGGAGGTGGTTTGGTTGGGCCGAGATTCCACGCACCGTCTCGGCGCGGCACCTTGCGGTCCCGGGCCCGATGGCTCAATCTCCCCCGGTCGGAACCCCGTCCCCACGAGGGGGCACCGTTCCGCTTCCTCCCACTAGCCCTTGAACCGGACCGGTCGCCTCGCCCGACAAAGCCCGGACTCGACCGTGCGGGGCGGGGCCAAGCCCGAATCGGCAACGACGCTTCGAAGAGAAGCGACGCAGCATCGACCCGCGCCGGGCCTCGCACCCAACAAAGCACCCATCGCCCCGAGTGCTCGCATCGGCTATCCGTCGCCCTAACCGCTAACCCGGTTACCGTCGATGCTTTACTTGCATGCTCACACGCATACGCTACCCCTTTCACCCTCACAAAACCTGGCGTTCCAACGCCGTCCGTACATTCCACCAACGCTCTCTCTGTTACACACCACACCTCTCGCGCACACTCTTGCGCACACTTCGGTCCACACCTCTCCTCCGTTACGTCCTCCGTAACACTCACCATGGGCGTGCACTCTTGCATCCACCCACTAACGCGCTCACATGGGCTCTCCCACACCCGCGCTACCACCAACTCAGGTGTGCTTCCTCGCACACGTTCCACCACCACCTTACTCTCCGTGTCACACTCCGTACACCCCGACGTGCATTCTCGCTCGCACTTGGTTTCACACTCGCGCTCCGATGTGCCCTCTCGCACCTGCGCCATCACCAACTCACTATTCGTGTCACACTCCGTACACCCCGATGTGCATTCTCGCTCGCACTCGGTATCACACTCGCGCTTCGTAACACGCTCACCCCTTGACGCACACTTTTTTTTCACACGCATGCCATTTCCACTCACACGGGACCCCTCACCAACGCCCGGATGCTTCCTCGATCCCAAGCGCGTGAAAATTCTTTTGTCGCCAAACATCCTCTTACAAAATCTCCCCGCACAATATACAGCACGTCTCACCTTCGGGGTTCTTCTTCCTCCCTGCACCAAAACCTGCAAACTTCCATTTGGATTAGCGAGTACAGCATCAGGATGTGCATTTAGACTTTGAGCAATTTCCATTCCTTCCTCCGATTGTTGCTCTTTTAACTTTAAGTCCCCGGTCTCTCCAATTTCAACTATACCCATAATTTCTTTGTTCACCTCGATGACCGTTGGCTTTAATAAAATTCCCTCTACCTCATCGGTCGCCGGCTTTTCCAAACCCCGGGTCGCGATTTCTACCCCCGTCATTGTACCCGTGCTTTCCTCCGCTTCGCTCAACCAGCGCTTTTCGACCCGCTTTACCTCCTCGTGCACCCCTGGGACCCTTTCGCCCACCATGCGATCCATGGTCTCCCCACATTTTTGCATGCGGTCACCCATTCTGTTCGTTATTGCTTCCATTTTGTTTAACAATCGCCCACTGTTAGCCCTCCTTTCGTCCCTCATTACCCCCATTTGGTTTCCCATTACCCCCATTTGCCCCATAAGGGCCCCCATCATTCTGCTTTCCATTTGTTCCATACTGTCGTTTTTTTCCTGCATTTCCACCATGAATTGGGCCATGAAGGCTTGTATTTGGGCCGCGCTCATTGGTTCCGCGACCGTGGCCCCCTCAACCACGTGCGCGAGAGCGCCATTTTGTGCGTCTGAAACCTCCGCAACCACATTGCCATTTTTCTCCTCCTCCCTTTCCTCCCCATACATTTCCCCGAGGTCCTGGGTCGATTCCACCCTGTTTATCTCTCCCACCGACATCCGATCGCCTTGATTGTCCATGGCGCGATCTCAAAATTCGGGTTTTATAAAACAAAATAAATTTCGGCAGCTTGTAATTTTGAGCGCGTTAAGCGCGCTTCGGGTCCGATCTCACTCCTCGACACCAATTGTTACCGATAACACAATTGGTGTTCCAAAATTTGGGCCTAACAAATTTAGTCCCAGGTCCGAATCCAACTCCTGACAACCAATTGTTACAGACGCGGTTTTTGATGTTATGATGGGCCGAGCGGATGGTCCAACCGCGACCGTTACAGGATCCCCAATTGGCCCGATTCCACCCGACGTTGACCAGATCGCACCACAGATATTCAATCGGGAAACCTCTAAAGCGACCGGAAGATAATGAAAAGAGAAGAAGACAGAGTACGGAGGAAGAACAGATTTATTATACACACACAAGCAAAAAGAAAGAGCGACCAAAATTATTTACAGCAATGGATGGAAGAAGCAGTCACACAGTGCATCGTTAGCTTATCCTATTCAATTTACTTAACCCCAGGACAACGAGTAGGACAGACGACATTCACACTTACACGGGGGATATTGCAGGCAGGTAGAGCTTGAGGTGGATTGCTGGAGAGGGAGGCAGGGTCGGAGGCAGCAGCTCTCAATTCCTCGCGTTTTTGGTGGGAACACCCTCCGTCGCGTATCCGCTGCCGATGCTGTAGACGTCACGTGCTGGCTCGGGCACACCTGCTCCTCTCCTTCTGGTGGAGCCGTCTCCCTCCTTTCAGCGCGTCTCTCCAAAGCTGGTTTCCTCTCCGAGTACCTCTCCTCTTTGGCTTGGAGCGTCTCGCATCTCACCGCTCACCGCTCCTCTCGTATGTCACCTCTTCGCTCATCTCCCAGGTCATCTCGTGAAGCAGTCCCTTACAGTCGCTTTTATCACTCGGGGCGGAATCAAGCCGCCGGCTGCGAGGGCATGCCTACCGGGTCGCTAACCCCTCCCCTCTATGACGAGGTGGAGACACGCCTTTCTTCTGCGAGATTAGCACATGGGCAATGGCGGCTTGCGGGATTGAACACCACTCGCACCGCTTTTGAAAGGAACTTTGGAGAGCGGAGATGATTGGGGAAATTGAAAGGGCCTACGCTTATTTCGTTTGATACAATGCAGAGTCAATCTAGTGGGAAACACATATTTAGCCTACATGGAATAAGGAAATACACTATTTAAAAAGATATATCGTGGCCTGCGTGTAAGTTTCATGGAATTAACTAGGAGGACGGCTGCGACCATTATTTACATTACCAGGGTGTTACACATAACAAAACCACACTTTTTACATTCGTTACACTTCCTCCAAAATTGTTACACCTCTCAAAAACCGTTACACTTCTCAAATTCGTTACACTTCTCAAAACCGTTACAATATATATATATATATATATATATATATATATACATACAGTATATATATGTATGTATACAACAACAACAACAACAACAACAACAACAACAACGCATTTTAAAGGCCATTTTCCCTGCTAGAGTGGGGGTTAGCCTTGCGGTCCCCATGACAATCTTCTCCATTTTGCCCTATTTTCTGCATCTCTCCTTGTTAACCCCCTTGCCCGCATTTCTTCTTCCACCATCTTTAGCCAAGTCTTTCTCGGTCTTCCCCGTCCTCTACTTCCTTCTACATTAACTTCCATCACTCTTCTCAACCAGTCACTTTCATCCTTCCTCAACACATGACCAAACCATCTCAACCTGTTCCTCTTCACAGCATCAATCACAGGCTCTATTCCCATCATCTTTCGCAATTCATCATTTGTCTTCCTCTCTCTCAACGATACTCCGCACATGCATCGAACCATTCGCATTTCCACCCTTTCCAACCTTCGTTGCTGCTCTACGTTCATTACCCATGTCTCGCTCCCATAAAATATATATATATATATATACATATATATATATACATATATATATATATATACATATATATATATATATACATATATATATATATATATACATATATATATATATATATACATATATATATATATATACATATATATACATATATATATATATATATATATATATATATATATATATATATATATATACATATATATATATATATATATACATATATATATATATATACATATATATATATATATATACATATATATATATATATATATATACATATATATTGTTACAGATCGCGGTTAGATGTTATAGACCGAGCGGTGGTGTAAGACCGCGACCTAACAAAACTCACCCGATTCACCCAGACTTTGGCCGTATCGCACCCCAGCTGCTCAATGAGGGAAAAGACGAAAACGACGCAATGCAAAGAGGAAAACGAAGGCAAAGAAAGGTTTGGAAATACGACTGAATTTATTTACTATTTACACACAAGCAAAAAGAAAGCAGTCACGTTTATTTACAAGCACATAAGACGCAGGTGACACAGGGAAAATACTAGCTTATACAGACTTAATTAACCCAGGACAGAACAAACAGAACTCTGACTCACGCGGGGAATGCCAGGAATGGCAGAAGGTGGATGGCTGGAGGTGAACGCTTGGTGGAGCCAACACGGAGCTTGGTGGAGCCAACACGGAGCTTGGTGGAGGGGAACGCTCGGTGGAGCCAACACGGAGCTTGGTGGAGGGGAACGCTCGGTGGAGCCAACACGGAGCTTGGTGGAGCCTTGGTGTGACGGGTTCTCTCTTCTCTGTAAAAGCTCAACCGTCTTGTCTCTGGTAAAAGCTCAACTCTTCCAGTCTCTTGTAAAAGCGAATCTCTCTGACTCCTCTCCACGGCTTGGGCTCCCTTGTGTCTGCCGGTAAAAACTCATCTCCTTTGGCCACACCCCTGCCTTGGGTTATATAGGCCCCCGCCCCTCAACCTTTGCGAACCTCCCCGACTGCTCTTCCTCCACCCTCTGTAGCCAAACCCCTGGCTCATGGTTGGTCGAGCGGGGCTGGTTCACTCCTCCCCCTCTATGACGAGGTGGAGACACGCCTTTCTTCCCCAACCCTGCCTCGTGGCCAATGGCGGCAATTGGATCGGAGGTAATTGGTGATGGGAATGGCAGGGAATCTATCTCTTTCACTGGTGCAATGGAGTACTTCAATTAATGGGAGACACAGCCTTACCCTAAAACACAGAATAAGAGATAACTATCAACAGGCATATTCTATTACTTGGCTGACGTGTATGCTTGTGGACTATGGGACGCCCTTTTGGTCTTTACACAGCTCCGGAGGCAGGAGGCACAGAATAAACAATAATCACAATAGTACAGCACACAATCAAAAAATATACAGTCCTCATATCCACAACAATATATATATATACATATATATATATATATATATACATATATATATATTATACATATATATATACATATATATATACATATATATATACATATATATATACATATATATATACATATATATATACATATATATATACATATATATATACATATATATATACATATATATATATATATAATATATATATATATATATATATATATACATATATATATATATACATATATATATATATACATACACATATATATATATATATACATATATATATATATATATACAATGTTAGGGTGGTCCTCAAATGTAAACATTAACTTTTCTAAAGTGCTTTTCCATTTTTTTATTACACCTGTAGAGAGAACAAATTGGGTAAAATTTCATTTCATTTTGAAAACTTTTACCACTGTCACATGGCCCCTGCTAATCTGCTAATCAGCACTATGCAGAAATTATTTCGGTTTGTTTCAGTTATGATGGCGAGTGCAAGTTCTTCAAGAAGAGCAACCAGAAAAAAGAACCATGTGTGGCTGATAGGCTGCCATATTGAAAAACTACCAGAAACTCGGCTCCCATCTTGGCAAGAGATTCTGCAGCGATACTTTAACCTACATCATGCTGAGAAATTGGACATAAGCAGTGCCGCAACAACTGTTGTTCGTG
>NC_136271.1:124313013-124365513 GCF_964187855.1 Myxine glutinosa | reverse complement strand
ACCGAGCCCTGATCGCAGAACTGCCCAAATAATGGACCCGGGAAAGGGCCCGAATCAGTAGTCACGGCAGTGGCGGTCGCAGCTCCGATGGCGAGGTTCGGGCACCTTCTCCCCTTGCCTACCCCCCTTTACCTGTCCCTATCCCTACCCGTTCACCGTTCTCCCCCACCAACCCGTTCGGTAGCTCATTCGCTATGGACCCCTTGGTAGGGGAGGCCCCAAATGGGAATGGTAAATGCACACCCTGGGGAGGGCCCCCCTCCCCTACTAACTATGCCAAGGCACGAAATAGGGGTTACCCCCAGACGGGGAGGAGGGGGTTCCGGGCTGCGCATGTGGTACATGTGCTGTGGAAGGAAACCGAGTTGACAGCTCTGGAACGAACCATGAAGCCCCTATTAACAGAACCACACTGAGCCAGGAGAAGAAAGCTGAATGGTTGAGAATCACAGTCTTAATCACCGAGACATAGGGATAATGTGTAACCACGTGCTACAAGCGGAGTTTGGCGACAGGCGAAGTTAACTGCCATTTGGCGGAGGACCAAATGGTAGGCCAGGAGGATGCTCACTGGAGAGCCCTGGTCAATACCTTGTTTAATGCGATACGGGATGAGCTTCTGCCGCCTGATCAAGATTGGGATAAGGTCTATAAAAATTCACAGCGAAAGGATGAAAGGGCCAGTGACTTGTTGGACCGACTAACGCGGGCTCCAGTCACATGGGGGATTCACAGGTGTAGCGACTATTTCGCAAATTCTGCACACAGTTTATACATGAAAGACTTTTACCCCAGTCCGAAAACATTTGAAGTATGTGATGCTCGATTGGTGGGCACTGAGAGCGAATTAATTATGCTCGGCCGCAGACCACTGTCAAGCTAGGGCAGAACGCAAAGTCGAGGTAAAGAATGATATGTTACAAATTGTTTACACAAGAGTGAATGGAGAGGGGGGGGGGGGGTGGCGAGAAATGGTCGAGCCCCTAAGAATTGGCAAAGAAGCAGGATTCAGATAGTGATGGTACAGAGACCCCAGGGTTTTCCGCCAGAAGGTTGAGGCCCAGCATGGGCAGGTGGGACCAGCGGTACAGGATCCCAGTCCTCTCCTCTCCTCAGTCGCCTATCCCCCGCCCTCGGTCGCCTATCCCCGCCCTCGGTCGCCTATCCCCGCCCTCGGTCGCCTATCCCCGCCCTCGGTCGCTCTCCCCCCGCCCTCGTTCGCCTATCCCCCGCCCTCGGTCGCCTATCCCCGCCCTCGGTCTCGCCCTCTACGCCTATCCCGCCCTCGGTCGCCTATCCCCCGCCCTCGGCGCCTATCCCCGCCCTCGTCTGCCTATCCCCCGCCTCGGTCCTCCTCTCCCCCCGCTCGGTCCTCCCTCCCGCCCTCATCGGGCCTCTCCCCCGCCCTCAGTCTCTCTCCCGCTCTCCGTCTCCTCGCTCCCTCAGTTCCTCCTCTCCCGCTCCCTCAGTCTCCTCTCCCGCCCCTCAGTCTCCTCTCCCGCTCCCTCAGTCTCCTCTCCCGCTCCCTCAGTCCTCCTCTCCCGCTCCTCAGTCTCCTCTCCCGCTCCCTCAGTCTCCTCTCCGCCTCCCCTCAGTCTCCGCTCCCCTCCTCAGTCTCCTCTCCCACTCCCTCAGTCTCTCTCCTCCCCTCTCCTCACTGCCCAGTTGTTCCAATCGAGCAGGTACGGCAAATATTAGAGGTAATTGAACTTTTCTCTTGGAGCAACACAGTGTAAATCCGCCCCCTTGCCCTGTTCATTCATTTGTGAAATGTTTAGCAGAACAGTACATGCATGGTGACATCATCAGACTCGAACCGCAATTATGATCTTCAACAAAATTATCCAATACTTCGTCCGGATCATTACATCTGCTCTTGTATATGTTTGCTGAGAACACATTACCTTCCAATGTCTTTGTTGCTCAGCATCCGTCTGTGTTAACGTTCATTGGCGGTATCGTTCTGTTCCCTCATTATTTTATTCATTTTGGAAAGAGCATTTACAAAAGCGAGTGGCGACACGTAAACGATGCTCCGCCCCCTCTCCCCAAGTGCAGAGTACCTAATTTCGACTAAGTCGAAAGAATGAAACATTCCGACGATATAAAGAATACAGCTCAAATGGAAAAGTCCCTTGGAAAAAAGTATTTTGGGTGGTGTATAAGAACATTACATTGCACCTTTCTGTCCCACGAAAACCAAAGTTGCTCTTTTCGTTACAAGTATTTTGGGTGGTGTATAAGAACATTACATTGCACCTTTCTGTCCCACGAAAACCAAAGTTGCTCTTTTCGTTACAGCATACAACATGACATTTTTTAAATTCAAGATTTCAAATAAACTTCTTTAAAGTGCACGTGCACATAGCTTATAAAATAAGAATGAAAAAATATCTCAACAATTTCTCGTCTGTGTTTATTTATTTTACATATGTGAATTACACGTCCATGCACACGTGAAATGGAGTTTCTTTATTAATTCTGGATGTGAACACGATTCAGCCTTGAAAATTGGTGTCAAAACAAACAAAAAAAGATCGATGGAATGAATGGAATGTTTAAACAGGATTACCTTTGCTTCCATATAATAATGATGAATGAAATAAGACCGAAGAAATATCTGTCAGCAATTTCCTGTCTATGGCGAAACGTGAACAAAGCTTTGCCCCTCTCCCCACATTGTTGACTTTTTTATTGTGACGACGTATAAATTAAATATTTCATCGTGACGACTGTCATCAAATGGCAAAGCCCGCGACGAATTTTTAATATATCTCGGCATTTTCCCATCTGTTATTTTAGGCGGTGTATGATATACCATTCCGTGAATATCAAAAATGTCAGAGCAATTTCCCGTGTGTGTGAATTTTCTCAATTATTGCTGAAGCCGAGTCTAAAACCATCGATAAAAATGAAATCATATGGTCAATTAGAGTCGAGATAAAGCCGTGAGAGTCTCAATGGTCTTTATGTTATAGGCCTTTGAAAATTCATTTTTCTATAAATGGCTAACCCCCGTTCTAGCAGGGAAAATGGCCTTAAAATGCATGTTGTTGTTGTTGTTGTATAAACGGTGACTTTCATCGAATTTTAATCCCGTTTTTTTTTCAACCGAGTCTAAAACAATGCTAGCGACTGTGAAAAATAAAATGAGATATTGAATAAGAGTTGAAATAAAATTGAGAGAGCAAGACGCGACGGTCGTAACAAAAGAGGCCTCAAAATGTATCGCTATGCGAGTAAACAAAATGGAGGATATTTGTTTTTGAAGCCACTCCCAGACCGGGTGTAGCCACTCCCCCGGACAGACAGACAGAATCACTTACGGAGAATATAATACAGATAGTGTTATGAAATATAGGATCCTGTAATCAAAGTACCATGTGTCAAGCTTCAACAAAATATAAAAAATGAAGGCTCATCATACCTGGTAGCAGCTGTACCAAAGCTTCTCGGCTGTACCATTAGTTTATCAGCTTCATTTATGTCTGCAAGGTTGAGCTCAATACAAGATGGTTTTTCGCTCAGTTTCAGTGCAAGAAGCACAGCAAGCAGAAGCCCTCCTTGTTGCTCATCATTGTGTGTCGGTACAAACTCCACGTAGGCCCTGCCAGGACAGTTTGTGTAGAACATACCATCATTCACAATTTGGCACCAAGGTTTGAAGCAGGATCGCTTTACCAGCCTCATTCAATTTGACTACCTCATATCATCAAAAACAAGAGATCTAGCATCAGCATAGAAAAAGTGCAGCTACAATAGATGTTCATGAAAACATCTGGGGATAACCGTGCATACGGCACAATTTGGCCCTCACTTTTTGCCATTACACTGTGCACAGAAGATTCACTCACAAAACGTATGGCAGTAAGGCTGAAATAAAATAAAGGAGAAAAATAAAACATTGAAGTTCTGTGAAAAGATTACTTTAAAATGTTTTTAAATTGTACATTCACAAGATACCACAGCTCTACAGCCTTGGTCAACAATGTCTAAGCATTACGTACGAGTATCTTTTATAATTAGAGCTTTTTAGCAAACCAAAATAAATTAATAAAACGGAAATCTGCTGATTGGTAGAGGTCTCACAGGTGTGTCCAATTTCAATGTAGGAAAGCACACTCTCATGCATCGATGCCAGTAGTAAATCTTACTTTCTGCCCTCAAAAAAGATGGTCTTGCACTGCCCACAGTTTCGCAGCAAAAACTGAAGTTGGTGATAATAAAGATGGGCATTGGGAGGGAGACCTTTAATCTGTGAAAAAAGCAGCCAAGAACCTCAGTGACATCCATGGTGGGATTGTGATATCAGTTATAATTCTACATCACCTATTAATGTGAGTACTATGGGTTGGGAGGCAAGTACCCATACTGAAGCCTATCATTAGCAGAGAGCATGATACAGACAATGGGAGGGGTTGGGGAATGGGAGAGGGGGGGGAGGAGTGTTACGTGCTCCTCCCCAAACCCTGGTCACGGTGTACCTCCGAGCCCCGAGAGGAGTCACGGCAGAAAGATGTGTTATTCTGTATGTCAAAGATCAATGGTGAAACCACACCAATTGTTACCAACAAACAAGTATTGTATTAAGGTCACACAAGAATAACAGTACAATAACAATATTAATCAATTGTACAACCAATATATCATTCCTATGATGGTACCATCAGTTTCGTACAATATAACTCACTGTGCTCCAAGTGAGCGAAAATAACATTCCCAATGTCTCGGTTCCGGCTTCAATCCAAAGTCGATCCACTCCAGTGATCGTCAGAACGATGTTGTATTGAGACCAGAATCCCGTTCGGTTGACAGTCACACTGCCAAAGATAGGCAAAAGTGTCCTCAAGAGGCAGCTGGGAAATCACACCTTCGGGTTTGGACGTTCAACGGCTCCCAATCGGCGAACCGCAAATCCACACTCAAAATCCACGTGACACACACACACCAGGTTAACGTCTGGATGCGGTGAAAAGGTTAAAGCGAGGTGAAAAACCTGGAGCGATTAGAAAATCCCGCGCGCGGCAAAATGGCCAACGGTCCGTTCTCGAGACGTAACAGCACTCGAATGATTCTCTTCGGAATCAACCGCAAAACCTGTCACGCAGGTTTATCTGTCACAGCGATAACAACTCTGTCGCAGGAATCCCTTTCCCAGGAAACTCAAAAGTTCGCGAGTGACCCCCGTTCGCCAGCGTTTGCTCCAGACCTCCAAGTAGCTCCGCTCCTTCTCGGAACCTTACTCGCTCCGCCTCTTCTTCCTCTTTTTCTTTCCTCCTCTTCGTCCGGTTCCCGATCCGGTTTCCGGTTTCTTTTAAAACACTAACTTTTTAACCTTTTGAAAACAGTAATCTCTATTTCACTTAAATGATAACAATAATAGTACATGCAACCAAAAATGTTTACAGTGGATGAGAACCACAACAACGGAAGTGACGAATCCGTAACACTTCCCCCCCCTCCAGAAAGAAAGTTGGAACATAGTGAAAACTTTCTTTGCATGCAAAAACTCTTTTAACAAGCGTTACGCCTCGGTCCCCCGTCGGGGAAGTGATGTGAGTTGACAAAGTGGAAGACGCAGAAAACATGCTATGATATGATATTTCGCTCACAAGGTTCAGACATACATGGAGGCGGCCATCTTGGATTTTGACGTGGCGACCCAATTTTCAATAGCGTTCTGCCTTATGCCTAGATACACCCACACACCAGATTAGAAGTTGGTACTTCGCTTATTTTTCAAGATATTCAGCTCACAAGATTCAGACATACATGGCATCAGACATACATGGCAGTGGCCATCTTGGATTTTGACGTGGGTTGCACCCACACACCAAATTTGAGTGCGGTCCTTCGCTTATGCACGCACGCCCAGACGCACGCACACACGCACGGACGGACGGACGGACGGACGGACGGAGGGGAAAACCATAGTCCCCCTTTCGCTCCACCGTGCGACAGGGGACAACAAACAAAAGTAAAACTCACCCCCAAATGATCAATTCACGTGAGCAATAATAATTAATATTCCCCAAAATAAAGCAACAAAACTTCCAAACAACCTACAGGAATCTTCAAAGTTAGTTCACTCTGGATAAAGCATCCACAACGACATTGTCCCTGCCCTTTAGTAGACCAGCTATTTTTGAAAAAGTGCTTTAAAAAAACTTTGGATGGCATTTTCTGTTAAACGCAGGCATCCATGCTGGATCACTTGGTTCGGGTGTGTGGAAAATTATGTAGGTGGATGCCACCCTGGATTTTGACCTCGAAGGTCATTTTAAAGGTCAAATGGACCTAAAACATGCAAAAATGGGTATATCGTTGGGCTATTTTTCATAACAGTTTCTGTTGCACTTAGAAATTTATAAACTTATTAGATCAATTGCCCGTAGGATGTAGAAGAATATGCGAGTCGATTCCACCCTCAATGTTGACCTTGAAGATACTTTTCAAGGTCAAATCGACCAAAAAGTGCTAAAAATGGGTATTTTCGAGCCTATATTTTATATTACAATAACTTTGTTGAATGTAGAAACAGGCATCTGCATTGCATCAATTGCCTGTAGGTTTGGAACAAATAAGTGGTTGGATGCAACCCTGGTTTTTGACCTTCAAGGTCAATTTCTAGGTCAATTGACACCCTAAAATAGAAAAAAAATGGATATTTTCTCGCCTATGTTTTGACAGCATTTTCTGTTGTGTGCAGTAACAGGCATCCATGTTGAATGCTTGGGGTGTGTGGAAAGCTTGTGAAAAAGTGGTGTTCTTTGTCAGACCTGAAGATAAACACAGTGATATCATTATAAATAAATAATTATAAATAAATAATCGTGAATTTAAACTTTAATTGTACAAAGGTATCACATAATTTTGTATGAAAAAATGTGAAAGAAAATATTGTCTCAAAATGTTTGTCAAATGTGTTGTGTAAAGTAATTGAAGACCATAGAATTATAACCAGGCTAAGTCACATTTTAGTCATTTCGAGAAAAACGTGAAAAATATTTTGAAAAACGTGAAAAACGGGGGAAAAAAAAAAAAAAGTGACTTAGCCTGGTTATAATTCTATGCTCTTCAATTAATATTTGTTTTGCTTCCTTTTTCAGCATCCTGCCTTTGCAGTTGAGCCCTGGTTGACGCAATGGAGCCAGTGGCCATACTCAAGCGGAAAAGTGGACAGAGTCACAGAATCTGCATCATGCTTTTTCTGTGAGAACACTACGCCAGTTGCTGACCTTCGCACAGGGTCATCTCAAGGGAAAAAGAGAGGTAAAGTGGTTGCAGCGGAGCGGACAAAACTGTGTGATAGAAGCAACGTGGACATCATAGAAAGACTCGAGGCACTATCTGAATCAGACTTTGAAGGATTAGAAGTCAAGTGGCACAAGACATGCTACAGTGTATTTACATCGGACTCCAAGCTCTCCAGACTGAGAAAACAACGTCTGTCATCGAGTACCAGTACTGATGTTCAGGCAGGCCCTTCCAGCAGTACTGCATTACAACCAACACGACGCAGCTCCTTACCTGCTGTTGACTGGAAGAAATGCATCTTTTGCCAGCAGCAAAGCAAGGTACCACTTCACAGAGTGACCATGCTGGGGAAGTCAACAGAAATAACTGAATATGCCAAATCGGATCTGGTAATGAGGACACGACTGGCAGGGGATTGTGACTTGATTGCAGCCGAGGGATGCTACCATCTACCTTGCTGGGTTGCTTTTGAGCGAAGATGCAAAAGGCAGAAAGCAACATCAACATCACAAAGAGCAGACAGAGACTGGTGCATGGGCAGGCTATGTATGGACTTAGCCAGAGGATTGTCCCAGGGTAATGTATACGACATGGGGAAAGTATGGGTCCGGTATGAGAGCATCTGCAGGGATGAGGATGCACAGATGCCTCTGAGGTACAAGAGACGATCAACGTTCTATGAGGAAGTCCAACAGTCAGTCGGATCGAAAGCCAGCTGTTGTGAAAATCAACCAAATCCACAACTCGTCCCATAGATAGGTTTAATTTCAATTAGATCGTAACATCATCTATCTATAATTCCAGTAATCTCTGTGTGTTTGTTTGTACGTTTGTACGTTTGTACGTTTGTTTGTTTGTCTGTGACCGCTGTTTCTCGACAACCACGGGTCCGATATACTTGCAACTTGCCAGGTATATTGCTGGGGACCCGAGGATGTGCCTTTTCAAGGTTTGAAATTAATCGGACAAGTACTTACCGAGCTATGGCGATTTAGCCGTTCGCCGTTCGCTTTGGCGTTGCGAATGGACCAAACCATTGCATGTAAATAGAGGGGGGGGGGGGGTTCTGTGGTCGTTGCGAATGGACCAAACCATTCATGTAAATAGAGGGGGGGGGGTTCTGTGGTCGTTACTGCCACGTGGTTTCAAAGTTTTTTTTGTTGTTGTTGTTTGCACGCATGTTTTTTTGCACCCACGTACGGGCACGCCCTAGGATGTTTACACACACACACCCCTACACAAATTTTTTTTTTTTTTGGCAAGGAACGGGCACCCACGTACGGGCACGTCCTAGCTTATATATAGTACGGGCATGCCCTAGTCCTGTAAAATACACCATGCAACATATATGTCAGGATCAAGGCATCATCATATGAGAAAGATTGGATATATCAGTCAATGCAAGCAAGCCTAGAATATAAGTGGGTACGTACCATTCAATTCTGCATGTCATTGTATAAAGTCGCAGGAGTGGCCTCGAGTCGCGGATGTCCCGAGGTCTTATAGACACCGCCCAGTGGTTTAAGTGAGCGTCACACCTGGGTTCAACTTATATTTTCACCACATTCTCCCCGCCGTTAGAACTATGCTGCCACTAGGCAGGAAGCGAGCGCGCGTCAGCGTTAATGGGTAGAGGAAGTCATTATATCATTATTAGGGTGTCAAAGAAATATTCCTATTGATTCTTGTCTTTGCGCCATTGTGTTATGTTTCGCACACTGTCAAAGCGTCTTTAGGGCTTCCTGGAAAGCGCTATACGAAACAAATCCATTATCAGTAGTACAGGTCAGTGTGGTGAATTACCCTGCCAGCACAGGTTCGGAAACTACCGGGTACGACGTCCCCAAATCCGGAGTCCCCTGCTTCGGAGTAGCCGCTGGAGGCAGGTGTCGGAGGGGCACCTCAGTGCCCTCACCGCTTCAGGCAGGGGTGTATCAGGCGATGGGATAGACGGCAGATGTTCTCTAGGCGCACTCATAGCCTGGTTAGCAAACATGTCCGATACTGGCAGACGATGAGCCTGTGGGTCACAATAGTCTAGTCTCACAGGCCTATGTGCTGGATAAGGTGTACCTTTTCGATTACATAAGGTGTACCTTGCACGTAAGGTGTACCTTGTCGAAGAGCGAATGTCCATTCGTCGCAATGCAACACATTACAGGAAGATGTGTCGATGTGGAAGATGTGTAAATCAGTAAGCCTCTTTACAGTAAGCTGTAACAGTAAGTAAGATTACATGACAGGAGGCCATGACAGTGTAAGTCAATTACAGTAAGTCTATACCGGCCTAGGCGTTGTAACAGTAAGTAAGATTACATGACAGGAGGCCATTACAGTAAGTCCATTACAGTAAGTCCGTACCGGCCTAGGAGTTGTAACAGTAAGTAAGATTACATGACAGGAGGCCATTACAGTAAGTCCATTACAGTAAGTCCGTACCTGCCTTGGCTCCCAAGGGTACATGGTCGATCCACGTTAGATCCATGTCATGGAATTGCCGAGGGAGAGAACCGACGAGAGCCATAACGAGAGTTACACGATACCCCGGAGTCCCCCCTGTTTTGAAATCACGAGA
Organism: Myxine glutinosa; assembly: GCF_964187855.1. Taxonomy (NCBI): domain Eukaryota; kingdom Metazoa; phylum Chordata; class Myxini; order Myxiniformes; family Myxinidae; genus Myxine; species Myxine glutinosa. The sequence continues at coordinate 124,355,681 of NC_136271.1, read as the reverse complement.
CTCGAGCGCCCTCTGACGGCAGCGCATACTCACAAGCTCCGGCAAATAGGTTTACAAGCAAAACGTATGCCACGAGTGCCCTCCGAAGGCTGCCCGAACGACCGGCATGGCAGATTACGACGACGCACAAAACGACCGAAATGCGCCTTCCCAGCGAAGCGCGCAGAATCTCCCGACCTGCAGCACAGCGCTCAGAGGATCGGAGAAGATCGGCTATACCGGCTACCGGCTACCGAGAGAACGTCCCGGATGGATTGTCCATCCATGGCCCGTTCGGCTATACCACCGGCTATACCGGCTACCGAGAGAACGTCCCGGATGGATTGTCCATCCATGGCCCGTTCGGCTATACCGGCTTCCGAGAGAACGGGATTGTCCATCCATGGCCCGTTCGGCCATACCGACTACCGAGAGAACGGGATTGTCCATCCATGGCCCGTTCGGCCATACCGGCTACCGAGAGACGTCCCGGAGGGATTGTATCCATGGCCCGTCCTATTGACTACGCGGCGATACCGGCTATACCGGCTACCGACCCGGAGGGATTGTCCCGGAGGGATTGAGAAAACGTCGAGGTTGAGAAATGGAAAACGTCCCGGATGGATCGGCCATCCATGATGGTCCATCCATGGCCCGGATGGATGGATCGACATCCAAGAGGATGGCCCGGATGGATGGATCGACATCCAAGAGGATGGCCCGGATGGATGGGGCCCGGATGGATGGATCGACATCCTAGAGGATGGCCCGGATGGATGGATCGACATCCAAGAGGATGGCCCGGATGGATGGGGCCCGGATGGATGGATCCACATCCAAGAGGATGGCCCGGATGGATGGATCGACATCGAAGAGGATGGCCCGGATGGATGGGGCCCGGATGGATGGACCATCATCTCACCCCCTCACTCATCCATCCCCCCCCCCCCCCCCCCCCGTTGTGAAGTGTGAGATAACAGCCGCGCACCACGCACCGAAGTCGAGCGACCTTCACAGTCTGGGTCAAAGGGAACGCAATCAGGCAGCGGCCGGGCGAGGAGTCTCGCAGTCTCGAAATGTGTGGAGGCGAGCCAAGAGACGTGTCCTAGAAGCAACAAGCCCAGAGTCAAGGGCGATCCGGCGGGCCGGTACCCACGTGGCTTGCTCAGGAGACGAGGGAGTCGGGCGCAACGCTCAATGTTACCGTGTCAGGGGGTCACCGTGCACCCCCAAATGCCCCGTGCCTTGTCGATTAACGGCATAAGTCCTCGATGTTGGCTAGTCGCCCTCGAAGACCGCCACGTTATGACACGCACTTTCGGGCAGGGGCGGTCAGATTGAGTATTTCTGCTATCTGTAGAGGTACCCAGGTAGACGAACTCAGGTAGACGTACTCTGATGACGCAAGCGCGGGAAGCAGTTAATGGCGCTGTAGAGCAAACGCGTGATTTAGTCGATGACGTCATCAATTGGTTCGGGCGCGTGCGGGCGGGTTTGATGGCGAGTTCCAGCTGAGCGGTATCCCCAGACGGAGTAGAGTAGCACACCGAAATCTATAGCCTCGCGTCCATTGGGCAGCAGCATTCGAGCGGGCTCGAGATTGGTGTACGGAATACGAACCCGGCCGACGAGTGAAATGTATTATCTAGGGCGCACCGCGTACGAGGGAAACCGAAAGTTGAGCTCGGCCCGTTGAACCAGTGCGGCTTCGCCGAGTCGAGAGGGCGAGCACGCCGAGTCGAGAGGGCGAGCATGCTTGGCAGCGATAAACTGCACGACCTGAAGTAGCGTCTCGTTTGTTTAGCTGTCGGGTCAAAGGATCGAATACATATCACGCCCTGAAGTAGCGTCTCGTTTGTTAGCTTTCGGGTCAAAGGATCGAATACATATCACGCCCTGAAGTAGCGTCTCGTTTGTTAGCTTTCGGGTCAAAGGATCGAATACATATCACGCCCTGAAGTAGCGTCTCGTTTGTTTAGCTTTCGGGCCGTGTTTTGTCCGGAGTTTTAGTCATAGTTAGTCATAGAATACATATGGTATACGATCATCTATCATAAGCATAAGCCCGAGTGTCGTGAAAGGCTATGAAGGTCCCGCGCGACGTCCTTAGAAACTCATCCGTGCTGCGGCGAGTCCTCGAATGGTGCCAAGCGAGCCTCCATTGAGGCGATTCCGGGCAGCGGAGTTCGCCGGCCTCGTTGAGTAGCCACATGTAGGTGGGATTTCGACGAGCCGCGATCAGAATCGCCGGCCTCGCAGAGTGGTGCCCGCGAAGGGCGCAGTGCGCGATTTGCGCGTAGGAGATGATTCCACCGAGCAGCGATTGGTCGGGTTGTGCCCGCGATGGGGCAGCGCGCGATTCGCGCGTAGGAGGTGATTCCGACGTGCAGCGATTGGAATCGCCGGCCTCGTAGAGTTGTGCCCGCGTTGGGCGCAGCGTGGCTTCGCGTAGGAGGAGGTGATTCCGAGCAGCGATCGGAGTCGTAGGCCTCACGGAGTAGTGCACGTGACGGGTGCAGCGTGCGGCGTCGCGTGGGAGGAGGTGATTCCGAGCAGCGATCGGAGTCGTAGGCCTCACGGAGTAGTGCACGCGACGGGTGCAGCGTGCGGCGTCGCGTGGGAGGAGGTGATTCTGAGCAGCGATCGGAATCGTAGGCCTCACAGAGTAGTGCACGCGACAGGTGCAGCGCGCGATTCGCGCGGGGAGGTGCTTCCGAGCAGCGATCGGTCGGGCACAGAGTAGTGCACGCGACGGGTGCGGCGTGCGGCGTCGCGTAGGAGGAGGTGATTCCGAGCAGCGATCGGAATCGTAGGCCTCACAGAGTAGTGCACGCGACAGGTGCCGCGCGCGCGATTCGCGCGTGGAGGTGCTTCTGAGCGCGGCATGACAGTCAAGGGAGTCGTGAACACTCGCGTGGTCATCTCATCTCGGGCCAAGGCACGCAAATCAGTTGGTCGGGCCGTCGGCTCCAAGCGGGTCCGTCGTTCCGACGGGGTTTCGGCCGCAGGACGTTGCCCAGTAGCATCGTTCTCCAGGCGTCTTGCCGGAGTCCGTCATGCCTGCTCCGGCGTTCGGGCCTCAGGAGAGCAGTTCGCGTTTTGACGACGCGGTCCCGCAAAAGGCTTGCGAGGTCCCCATCGCATCCGGTCCTTTCGAGGCAGACCGGCGGCGAGAGTAGTCGGAGCTCCGTAGCTGGAGCTAGCTCGACGGGTCCTCCGCCGGTCATTCTTCTCCGAGGTGGGCCTCGCAGGAGCGCGGAGAATGTCGGGAACGCTCGTCTGTGATCTGCGTTCATCCGGCCATCGCAAGACTCGTGTCCCGCCATTTCCGAAGATCATAATTGAAATTAAGTGTTGTGAAAATCAACCAAATCCACAACTCGTCCCATAGATAGGTTTAATTTCAATTTGATCGTAACATCATCCTGTAAAATACACCATGCAACATGTATGTCAGGATCAAGGCATCATATGAGAAAGATTGGATATATCAGTCAATGCAAGCAAGCCTAGAATATAAGTGGGTACGTACCATTCAATTCTGCATGTCATTGTATAAAGTCGCAGGAGTGGCCTCGAGTCGCGGACGTCCCGAGGTCTTATAGACACCGCCCAGTGGTTTAAGTGAGCGTCACACCTGGGTTCAACTTACATTTTCACCACACCAGCTACGTCCGACCCCTCTCTCAAGGGCTCTTGCTGATGTATCCTGGTGAGCAATCACATGTCATCATTTCGAAACATCTCACAAAGTCATCTCAACATTCCATGTTCTTATCTCATTCGGAGTCTACAGGAGATGAAGGAGAATACAGCGAAAGAATAGGCTTCCAAGAGAACAACATCTTCCCAGACATGGTGCACGTCGCGCTCCAAATAAAGCAAGACCTTCTTGACACCCCAGGACATCCCAGCATGTGGCGAGGAATTGGTGAGGAGCATGTGGCACAGGTGATCACAGATAGCCTCGACTTGTTCCTCCGGCTCCTGATTGGAGGCACCGATGTCGTGATTGAGGGTCTGGTGGATGATGGTGACATCAGGCGGAAAGCTTGTAGCATAGCTCAGGACATTGTGTATGCAGTGTCCAACAGTCAGAAACTGACACCAAAGCACATTGGGCTGGGGATGGCTCTTCACCAAGCTACACGATCTGAGGCTCTGCTAGATCTTTTCCATGCCGCCAACCATACCATTGGCATCGACACGGTCAGACGAATCGACACCTCCATAGCAGAGGGTATTCTAGACAAGTTGGCCATGAATGGCAATGTCTACATCCCAGATAACATTGCCATGGGGAGGATGGTCCACTATTCCTGTGACATCATCGGCGTCCTTGAAGCCACACTGGATGGAAAGAATACCTTTCACTGCACACAGATGATGGTGTGGCAGAGAGGACCAGCACCATCAGATGACAGTCCAACAGAAAGGGGGATCGTGAGGTCCAGGGCAATCAAATCTGATGCTCTGATAGCATTTCAAGCTATTGATCAGGCTCGACTACCATCTGGCCAGAGACCCTCACCCTCCTTCAGTGAAGCTAACAAGATAGACATAGATGGCTGGTTCGCCAATGACAAAGAAAGGCCGGAGGCAAGGTTGAAAGACTTAGCGTGGGTTGTCTCCCACTTTCATGAGGTTCATGCAGTTCCAGCATGGAGGGCCTTCAATGAGGCAACCAGTCTCACAGACCCACCCGCAACTACAGCGGGTATGCTGCCAATTCTTCAGGGCCAAGCTGATGACAATGATACCATGACCACTGTCATCAATCGGTTTGCTGGCATTTCAGATCACCTTGGCCTGAAGCATACAATCATCACTGCAGATCAACCATTGTACAGCCGGGGCAAGGAGCTGGTACGGGCCAACCCAGAGTTTGAAAACGTCATTTTCATGATGGGGGGCCTACACTTCTGCTTCAACTTCCTAAAGGCGATTGGGCAACATATGGAGAAAATACCTGTTTTTACCTTTTTTCGGCCTATTTGACCTTGAAAATGACCTTCAAGGTCAAAATCCAGTGACATCCACCCTCATATTTTTGGCCATCCCACAGGCAATTGATTTAGTATGGATGCTTGCTTCGACATGCAACAGAAAATGCTGTAAAAAAAATAACAGAAAATACCTGTTTTTACCTTTTTTCGGCCTATTTGACCTTGAAAATGACCTTCAAGGTCAAAATCCAGGGTGACATCCTCCACCCTCATATTTTTGGACATCCCACAGGCAATTGATTTAGTATGGATGCCTGCTTGGACATGCAACAGAAAATGCTGTAAAAAAAAAAAAGAAGAGAAAATACCTGTTTTTACCCTTTCTTGGTACATTTGACCTTGAAAATGAGCTTCAAGGTGAAAATCCAGGGTGGCATCCACCCACATTTTTATCCACATCCCCCAAGCAATTGATCCAGCATGGATGCCTGCTTTTAACAGGAAATGACACCCAAAGATTTTTTGTGTGACTTGGCTGCTCCACTACTTTACATGCTCAATTTCCAAGTTGAACTCCTGCAAAGCCAAACTCCATCTCATCAACCTCTGATTTTTATTTTTCATTTTTTGAATGAAGGTTAAGGGGTTGTGATCAGTGAAGACTTTTATAGGAAAGGTAGTAGTTCCTAGATACACCTCATAATGCTGAAGAGCAAGCAGAAGAGCAAGGGTCTCTTTTTCCACTGTGGCATAATTTGCCTGGTGTTTGTTAAGCTTTTTGGAATAGTAGCACACTGGGTGATCCACTCCATCCTCATCTTCCTGTAATAGAACTGCCCCAGCCCCCACATCACTTGCATCAATGGCCAACTTGAAAGGTGCTTGAAAATCCGGGGCTGCTAGGACAGGAGAGCTCATTAATATCGCTTTGACGTGGGCAAAGGCAGCCTGACATTTTTCATCCCAAACAAAATAGGTCTCTTTCCTTAGCAAATTCGTTGAAGGGGCTACCACATCAGAAAAATTCCTGCAGAACCGCCGGTACCAACCAGCCATACCCAAGAATCTCATAAGCTCCTTCTTCCCTTTTGGAACTTGGAAGCGATCAATGGCTTCTATCTTGGCTGTCACCGGTTGCACCTGACCTTGACCTACTACATGGCCAAGGAACACCACCTGTGCTTTTACAAACTCACTCTTAGATAAGTTGATGGTCAACCCTGCCTCGGTCAATTTCTTGAAAAATGCATGAATTTGTTTAATATGATCTTCCATGGTCATGGTGTGTATGATGACATCATCCAGATAAGCCTCCAACCCCTCAAAGTCTGCAATAAGCTTATTAATCAGCCGTTGAAATGTAGCAGGCCCGTTTTTCAATCCAAAGGGAAGAACCTTGTACTGATACAACCCATTTGGTGTGACTAAACCCGAGATTTCCTTGGCTCTATCAGTAAGAGGAATCTGCCAATACCCTTTCAGCAAGTCAAATTTAGTTACAAATTTAGCTGGACCTATTCTATCAATACAGTCATCAATCCTCGGGATGGGATATGAGTTGGTCATGGTCACTGCATTAACCCGTTTTAAATCCATACAACAGCGAAAACTGCCATCGGATTTTGGAACCAACACACATGGTGAGCTCCATTCACTGCTGCTTGGTTTGATGATGTCATTCTCCAACATATACTGAACCTCCTTCCGAAGATACTCCATCTTCACAGGGTTCATCCGATAGGGGTGTTGCTTCACAGGAGTGGCTTCCCCCACCTCAATATCATGATATACCAAGTCAGTACGACCATGTACATCTGTGAACAAATGTGCAAACTCAAAAATTAGGCTGGATAATTGTCCTTGCTGTTCCCTCGTCAAATGAGCTAATTTCTCATCTAAATGACTCAACACTTCCGTGTTCGTCAATCTGGGACAAGCCTGGTCATCAAAGTTATCAAACTTCACACCGGCCTCAACCTCTGGATTCTCTTGCTCCCCGACTACAGGTGAGACAGGAACCATTTTCTTCACAGGCTTCCTCTCATAATATTTCTTCAGTCGGTTGACATGACACGCAGCCGCTTTTTCCATCGGTCGAGAGTTGTCACCACGTAATCTGTTTCATTAACCCTCCTTTCGATTGCATAGGGACCAAAATATGAAAGCCTGTAGTGGCTGACCTGGAACAGGAAGCAACACTAACACTCGGTCCTCAGGACTGAAATTTGTTATCTGAGATTTCTTGTCATGTCTCACTTTCATTTTATCCTGTGTCACTTTCAAGTTTCTTCTCGCAGCTTCACAAGCCTTTGCCAATCTGTGCCTAACCGTTGACACATACTCCACCACTGTTGACTGTGACTCCTCCTGTAGCCACTGTTCTTTCACCAATTTCAATGGTCCTCGCACTGCGTGTCCAAACACAAGTTCAAAAGGACTGAACCCCAATGACTCCTGAACAGATTCCCTCATAGCAAACAACAATAATGGTATTCCTTCATCCCAATCCTTGTCACATTCCAAAAAAATACATTCTGATCATATTCTTCAATGTCTGGTGAAACCTTTCCAAGGCCCCTTGGCTCTCAGGATGGTAAGTACTTGATCTTAGTTGCTCCACTCCCAACAGGTGTACCACTTGCTGAAAAAGTGTTGACATGAAATTGGAACCCTGATCAGACTGGATGACCTGAGGTAGGCCAACCAAAGTGAAAAATTTAATCAAGGCCTTTGCAATAACTGCCGCAGTAATTTTTCTAAGAGGCACTGCCTCTGGGAACCTTGTGGAAGCGCACATGATGGTCAGCAAATACTGATGTCCAGCCTTAGTTTTAGGTAAAGGGCCGACACAGTCAATAATGACACGGCTGAATGGCTCTTCAAAAGCGGGAATTGGTTTTAAAGGTGCGGATGGGACTTTCTGATTAGGTTTTCCCACCAGCTGGCAAGAGTGGCAAGATTTACAGAACTCCGCCACATCACGTCGCAATCCTGGCCAGAAAAAATGTACCAATATTCTGTCACATGTCTTGTTCACTCCAAGGTGTCCGGCCATAGGTGTCTCATGCGCTAAACTCAATATCTCCTTCCAGTACGGCGGTGGCACCACAATTTGGTAATGAACTTTCCACTCGTCGTTTGCTGGCACCTCTGGTGGTCTCCATTTTCTCATGAGTATTTCCCCTTTCATGAAGTAACCAACAGGTATCTTCATAGCCTCTTCCTCTATAACGGCTTTATCAATCAAACTCCGGATCTCCGAGTTGTTCTTCAACAAGTGTCTTTCGGACCAGCACCGTTTGTTCAACCTCGTTCCCAGATGTCTCCGACGGACACTCCATTTCCTCTTTTGTTCCAGATGCCACCTTTTCCTTAAGTTCCTTGATGTCACTCCCTTTCCTATTACCTCTTTCAGAATTTTCCTCCAATACCTCTAAGGAACCCAAATCCACATCGCCTTCCTTCTCCTTCTCTTCAGAGCGCTTCCTACCCATAGCACGAGTCACTGCACAGGATGGAAAGATACCCGGAATCTCCTGCTCTAACTGTGCGGTGTTATTTTCCATACTCGGCTTTTCAACCAACATCGGATTACCAGAAACTCGACCACCGGCCAAATCATACCCGATAATAAAAGATATTCCCTCTACAGGAAGAGTGGCTTGTAAACCTATGGTGACCGGTCCTGACACCAAATCAGACTTCAAATGGATGACATGAAGAGGAGCTTTAACATAGCCACCAACCCCCTGTAAAAGAACACTAACACCAGTTGCCGTCTTCTCTGACAATGGCAAAATGCCCTCAAGCATCAAAGATTGATGTGCTCCTGTGTCCCTCAATACCCAAACAGGTCTCCAGTTCGTTCAGTCTCCATCCAGTGACACAAACCCCTCTGAAATAAAAGGTTTGTAACCCTCTTGAACAAGGTCGTTCTGTGATGCCGTAACTTTGGCATGGGAACCTTCACAAGGCACTGTCCTCCAAGGACGATTTCTCGCATTGGCCAATGCATTCGGAGTTGCACTCGTTTGACTCCGCTCCTGATTTTTCCTTTTCAGGGCGTAACATTGGGACACCAAATGCCCAGGTTTCTTGCAAAAAGCGCAAGTAGGCCTGGAGGAAAAAAACTCGTGGTCTGCCTCGGGCCCCCCGGAAGATAGGTCTGTCTTGGAACTGTAGTCTTCTGACCCCTAAAAGTCACGGTATCAGATTTGTCCCCATAGTCCTCTCTCGGCCGCCTCCATGAAAATCTGTTCTCCGAACCTGATTTACCATAACTCCCCTGGCTAACTCGAGGCGAGAAGTTAGGTTTGTGGAACCCCATCCTGTGTGTCAAGGCATAGTCGTCTGCCACTGTTGCTGCCTCATACAACTCTGGTACTTTCTTCTCATCCAGATGTACTTTAATGTCCACGTGGACACACTGTTTGAATTCCTCCACCAAAATCAATTGTCGTAACAGGTTGAAGTCTTTCCCAATCTCCTTCGAGTCACACCACCTATCAAACATGGTTTCCTTCATTCTGGCAAACTCCACATGGGTCTCACTCTCCCTCTTCCTGGCATTCCTGAATTTTTGCCGGTAAGCTTCAGGGACCAATTCATAGGCTTTGAGAATGGCTTTCTTCACTATCTCATAATCTGCACATTGGTCAATCGGTAAAGCTGAAAATATATCTTGAGCTTTACCCACCAGAACACTTTGCACTAACATAGTCCAGGACCCCACAGGCCATTTTAGCATTTGAGCCACTTTCTCAAAATGTAAAAAAAAACTTGGCTACCTCCTTTTCATTGAAGGGTGGAACCAGCCTCACATGCCTACCAACATCCCAAGAGTTCTCACTAGTTGTCGAACTAGCTGGCATGGATACTACTTCTCTCCGTTCTCCCAGTAATTCCAGCTCCTTGAGTTCAAGTTCCTTCTGATACTCCATGTCACGTTCCTTTAACTCCCTTTCGGCTCTCCTTTCCTCTGCCCTTTCCTCTGCTCTTCTTTCTTCTTCAGCTCTCCTTTCCTCTGCTCTTCTCTCCTCGAGTTCCTTTTCAGCTCTCCTTTCCTCTGCTCTTCTTTCCTCGAGTTCTCGTTCCTGTTCTGCTCTGTCCTTTGCTCGTCTTTCCATTCCAACTCTTTTAACCTTTCCTGGCTCTGCAGTTGCATCTCCATTTTCCGGAGCTCCACATTTCCTTTCTCCTCGGGTAACCAATCCAAGGCAACCTCTTCCCATGTTCCTTGTCCCACGAGAGACTCCACCACCAATGTCTGAATCTCAGCTTTCTTCATACTAACTCAGACCTCCAAGTTAAAATATTTGGCGAACATCATGAGTTCCGATCTTTTTAACGCCTGGAACTGTGCCTCATTAGGGGACGCCGCAAGCTTTTCTGCGTCAAACACCATGGTGACTGTCAGTCAGCACCTGTTAACCTTCACACCAAAAAAATTCAATTTTTTGAAAAATTTGGGAATGTTAGAAAATTCCAAATTTGGGAATTTTGGGAATGTTAGGGAATTCTATCCTGGACGAGCCTCTCGCAATTTCTGTTACGTGCTCCTCCCCAAACCCCGGTCACGGTGTACCTCCGAGCCCCGAGAGGAGTCACGGCAGAAAGATGTGTTATTCTGTATGTCAAAGATCAATGGTGAAACCACACTACTTAGGCAGTTAAGACCGAAAGATATGGCGTATCGTTCATTTTTTCAGGAAAGCACCAAATTTGGCACAGATGTAGTATGGACCTATACAATTGTTTTCCTGAGGGGCACCCAAAAATTCAGAACCCCTGGTGGCCGCCATTTTGAATTTCAACATGACCGCCCTCTGTGACCTATTTCCCTCAATAACTTCTATACTATGAGCGATAACACCACAGTTCCAGTGTCTTACCCCATGTTTTCATGTTCTCTGAATCCAATGGGATCAATTGCATAAAGATTGGCATCCATCATCTTTAATTTCAAGATGGCCGCCATGGTGTTTCCATTTTCCTTGAATCTCTCATCGTATTTTGGGGAGAATTTCAATTCCAAGTGATACACATTGTTTTATTGGTCTCTGATAACAATGAAATGGTATTAATTAATCAAAGTTACACACAGTTGCAGTTTTAACTTAAAATATTGTGGGCACTTGAAAGGTGGAGGCTCTCGCACAGACGCGTAGTACTACAAGCACTGTCCATCGCAGTCACACAGTGATGTGCAGGGCAGATTTGCCCTGGAGCATTTACAGTTGCCTTTACAGGCCGACTTACAATGGCAGCTTGTAAGCTCTGAACATGCCTCCTGTATCAGAGGTATTGTGGTCCAAATTGGTGTCCAAGAAGTCCCTGTTTTCATCTAGCCCCAATCAGCTGGTGATGGAAGTTCTGGGTAGGGCACAAGTGCCTGACTCCATACGTGTCCAGCCTGAAAACATGCACGTTTTAGGTGTTGTTCGAAGGCGTCTGCTGTTGGGGGAATGTGATCAATTGTTCTTGCCTTCTTCGTGAACAAGTGTCGGCGCATGTCATTCACTGTCTTTATCTCGGTAGTCCGGTCATAGAGGATGGCAACATATCTTTCTATGCTCTGTAGTTCCATAGTAATAGCGTCCACAGATGGCCTATAAGCGAGAGCATGAAAGGTCTGCGTGATGCTGGGGTATGCCTCCCAAGCCTTCCAGGCTGTCTTTTCCCCAATTTGGGCAAAAAATGACGATCGCAGCCAGTGAAGGCATGAAATAATGGCAAAGACTCGGACTTCCTGCGGCCAAGGCCGGTGGCAATTTTATGGATGGCAAGGTAGCGGTAGCTTTTACCAGTGCCAATGGCAATCCAGAGTTCCTCCACACCGTGTGACTGGTAGGTAAAGTAGTGTGCTATTGCCAAGCCCACAATATCAGAATCTACAGTTCGAATCGATACCCGTTTTCTCCCCTTTTTCACGGCATCCAGGACATTTTTTTGGATTTTTTGAATTTTCGGGCGCCCCTCAGGAAAACAATTGTGTCGGTCCATGCTACATCTGTGCCAAATTTGGTGCTTTCCTGAAAAAATGAACGATGCTTCCTCTTAACTGCCCAACTACACCAATTGTTACCAACAAACAAGTATTGTATGAAGGTCACACAAGAATAACAGTACAATAACAATATTAATCAATTGTACAACCAATATATCATTCCTATGATGGTACCATCAGTTTCGTACAATATAACTCACTGTGCTCCAAGTGAGCGAAAATAACATTCCCAATGTCTCTGTCCGGCTTCAAGCCAAAGTCGATCCACTCCAGTGATCGTCACAACGATGTTGTATCGAGACCAAAATCCCGTTCGGTTGACAGTCACACTGCCAAAGATAGGCAAAAGTGTCCTCAAGAGGCGGCTGGGAAATCACACCTTCGGATATGGACGTTCAACGGCTCCCAATCGGCGAACCGCAAATTCATACTCAAAATCCACGTTACACACACACACACACACACCAGGTTAACGTCTGGATGCGGTGAAAAGGTTGAAGCGAGGTGAAAAACCTGGAGCGATGCGAAAATCCAGCGCGAGGCAAAATGGCCAATGGTCCGTACACGAGACATAACGGCACTCTAATGATTCTCTTCGGAATCAACCGCAAAACCTGTCATGCGGGTTTATCTGTCACAGCGATAACAACTGTCGCAGGAATCCCTTTCCCAGGAAACTCCATAGTTCACTAGTGACCCCCGTTCGCCAGCGTTTGCTCCAGACCTCCAAGTAGCTCGGCTCCTTCTCCGACCTTACTAGCTCCGCCTCTTCTTCCTCTTTTTCTTTCCTCTTCGTCCGGTTCCCGATCCGGTTTCCGGTTTCTTTTAAAACACTAACTTTTTTACCTTTTGAAAACAGTAATCTCTATTTCACTTAAACGATAACAATAATAGTATATGCAACCAAAAATATTTACAGTAGATGAGAACCACAACGGAAGTGATGAATCCGTAACAGGGGAAAGGGGCGGGGAGGGGGGGGGGGGTGGGGCGGGATGAGGAAGTGAAAAGATACTGCTTTTCACAGCAATCTTACAATCACTGTTGTCTTTGGATCTTTCCTGAACATTTCCTTAGCTGCCAACACTTCGTCCATGGAACTGCAACTGAAGTAGAATGGGTAGAACGCTCCAGCCATCACCACCTGATCAAACAAGATGTCGCAATGAGGTTTTATTTCACCATGCAAGGAAGGTCGGCAAATGATTTGGTGTTTCACAAACTATATTCTTTTTATTTATTTAGTTATTAAAAAAAAAATATATATATATATATACATTTTTGTATACAAAGTCGAGGCTCATGTAAGATAGCTGACATTAAACACAAAAATCATAAACTGGCACTTAAAACATGTAATAAAGGGAGTGGGAGACAAGATGCGGAGATAGAGGGAAGCACACACGCACAACAGTAGAGAACAGGAACATCGGGAGATCTGTGGAAGGGAGAGTGCTGGAGGAGGGAGGGAGTGGGCAGGGGAAGGGGTACACGGTATAAAACAAATTGACACAACTAGGTATTTCAGAAATGAAGTCGGAGATTGAAAGAGGTGGATTTAGGGTGTATTAACAGGGGTAGAAAAGATCAATGTTTTGCAAGGGGGAAGATAAGATAAGGTGGCTTACAGCTGTTTTAAATACCTGGAGGGAGGAGTGGGATTGAAGAGAGGGAGGGAGTTTGTTCCAGAGGCAAGAGAAAAGAGGAATGAAAGAGTGAAGGTGAGTAAAGAGTCTTGATTTTGGCAGTTTCACCAGAAGAGGGTTGCTGGCAGATCTTGTGCGACCTGAAGGAATATTTGGGGGACAGAGCACAGACAGAGCTGGGGGAGCGAGGACGGAGAGGAGCAGGTATAAGACAGAAAGACAACCAACCTGCCTGCAGTGAGAAAGTGAAAGGTCCTCAGAATCAGCTTCATCGCAGGAGACACCAACGATAATGAAATCTTTAGTTTCTACAGCGTGAAGCTGAGCTAGTTGTATGGCAGGAGCACCAGCCCAGAGGGGAGAGCAGGACTCCATCAAGCTGCGGATGAAAGCATTGTATATCGTGAGGAGCTCAGAGGTGCCAAGGAAGTACTTCGCACGATGGAGGATGCCCAGTCAGCGACTGGCTTTGGAGGCCAGCTTGGAAATGTGGTTTTCCCAGGAAATATCATGGCTGATAGTGAGACCGAAGAATTTGAGTGACAGAACTTCTCTGAGAGGGTTGTTGAGAAAGTCGATGGGAGGGTTGTCCAGTCGGTCTTTTCGGAGAGACATAGTGAGTGTGAGATTTGACAGGATTGAAACACATGTTCCACTTGTTTGACTAGTTTGTGTTTTTGTCCAGGTCCGCAGAGAGTGAATAGGCTGCAGACTGCTGATCTGAGGGATGAGATATGGAGCAGCAGAGAGTGGAGTCATCAGCAAAGAGATAGAGAGGATTTTCAAGAGAGTCGGAGAGATCATTGATGAAAACCAGAAAAAGCTCAGGGCCCAGAACACTGCCTTGGGGAACTCCAGCTTGAACAGGAAGGGGAGATGAGAGAAATCCATTCAGGGCCACACGTTGACTGCGACTGGAAAGGAAGTGCTTGGCATGTGTGGAGATTTCTGTGGACATGATAAGAGGAGAGTTTGGTGAGCAGGGTGGGGTGTCAGACCATATCGAAGGCACGAGATATGTCACGGGAGACGGTCCTGATTTCGTGTTTGCCATTGAGGACCTCCATCCATTGTTGAGACAGCAGAAGCATGTCCAGAGTGGAGTGACCTGGTCTGAATTCAAATTGATAATCTGAGATCAAGCCATTGGAGAAGAGAAAGGATTAAATATTAAAAGCAATGATGGATTTCATGACCTTGCTGATGATTGGGAGCAGGCTGATTGGTCTATCGTTGCAAGGATCTGTTTTTTCACCTTTTTCTGCAAAGTGGTAATGTTGGCTGATTTCCAAGCTGATGGCAGATTACCTTGAGGAAAAGCGAGGGTGAAGAGAACAGAGAGAGGGTGAGAGTTAAGAGTGGCAGAGCAGGATTTTAGGACCCGTAGGCTGATTCCGTCTGGTCCAGTTGAAGAATCCGAGTCGAGGTTTGAGAGAAACTACTCCACCTTGTCTGCACAGAAGGGCACAGAATCCAGGAGCAGCTGCGTACGACTGGGTATGGTGGGTACAGAGAGACAGGTTTGGAACACAAAATTTTGAGGTAAACACAGAGTTTAGGCAATCGGCTTTTTCATGGGCAGTGTCAGCTGTGCAACCATTTGAGGTAAGGGAGGGGATGTAAGGGGAAGAAACACCAGAAACAGATTTGACCAGATGCCACCAGGATTTGGAAGTGGGAGACAGGTATGAGAGTTAAGTCTTGAGATTAGAGAGATATTGTTTCATGGCTCTCCTCCTGAGGGTAGACACACACTTGTTCCGAGCTCTGTGAAAGAAACAGAGATTGCCTTCAGTTGGATTTGCCTTCCATGAGGCAAAGGCAAGTTGTTTCAGGGCAACTGCCTCACCACGAGATTCTGTGTAACATGGAAGGGAGCAAGAGTCTGAAGGTTTGACAACTGAAGACGAGATGGGATAAATCTGTGCATGAGAGAGCAATTTTCTTCGGAAGAATTCCCAGGATGGGTTGATGTCAGAGGCAGTATAGATGGGAGACCAGTCCAGATGTTTGATGGCTGCTTGAAGACCGTGCCAGTCGGCTTGAGTGAAATACCAGACACGTCGGCGCTGAGGAGGCTCTCTGAGAACGGCCAGAGAGATGTCCACTTTAACAAGTAAATGATCAGATGAACCGATTAGAGCAGAAGAACAGCAGACATTTGCAGGGAAGTTAGTCATAACCAAGTCTAGAAGAGATGATGTACCGTTGACTGAGATCCGGGTCGGGAAATTGACAGACTGTGTCAGTCCCAAAGAGTCGCAGAAGTCCCTTGCTGAGGTGCCTTGGCTGGTGTGAGAAGAACCCACGCCCAACCAGCTGGCATGAGGACAGCTGAAGTCACCACATACGAGGAAGAGAGAGTTGGGATGAGTGGATAGAAGTTGGTCCATGTTGTCAGACAGCGAGATGTAAATGGAGTCATCACTGCTTCGTGGACGGTACAGGACACGGTAGCACAGAGGAAGCCGTAGCGAGAGGTACTCCTGGGGGTGGGGTGGAGAGAGGACAGTGCAAGGAGAGTGAGGAAGAGAGTTTTTGATAAAGATAGCAACCCCACCACCCGGACGAGGCTCAGGTCTACCCTACCGGAGGAGGGAGTAACCAGGGAGAGAAATTAAAGAATCAGAGACGTCTTGAAGGAGGAAAGTTTCTGTAAAGCAGATTGTCTTGTTTGTCTGAAGCAGCCTGTATGGAGAGATCAGTCAGGTTTGAGTGAACGCCCCGGATGTTTGAGGTCCATACCGTTAAGGAAGAGGGTGGGGGAGGGGGAGGGGGAGCATCGGATGCAAGACAAGGGAGGGGAGGGGGAGGTAGGGAGAGCTGCTGACTGTCGGAGATTGCAGTACAGCTCGGAGAAGGTGAAGGATGAGGACAAAAGTTTTGATGGTGATGGGGTGAGGCACAGTGATGAGTTGTTTGAGGGGTGGTAGAGTGAAGTAGAAGGATGGAGGATGTGGAGGTATGAGTTGGAAGGGAGAGGAAGTGGGGAGGAGGCAGCTTTGAGGAGGAGGGGTGAGAGGGGAGAATTGAAAAAAAATGGTGAGGGTGGAGTTTTGAAGGGATGGGGTGAGGGGTTTGAAAGTTTTGAAAGATAAAAAAAAAAAAAAAAAATAGAACATTTATTACACTGGGTTTCTTGAGATATTCAAATCAGAGATCCGTTTGCAAAAGTTTGAGGAGGGTGGAATGAAAGTTTAGAAAATGAAGAAAGAAAGAACCGTACGAGATAGATTTTTTTTTTGTGATGGAAAGATTTAATGAGCACATTGATTACAGCCTTTGGGACAGGAAGAAAAAAAGCAAGTTGTAATGCACAAATGAATACAACATGGAAGGGGTGAGTTTAAACATTTTAAAGCAAAACCGTGAACAGTCAAGGAAATTCCTGAAATGCAGATGAATAGGAGATTAAGAAGCCAGGAGAGCAGAGTGAAGGAACCGGGAGGTGTACAAGCAATTTGTCCGTACGGAATGATGAGGCAACCTTTTTATTAGGTCCTTTAATGGCCAAACTATTCGTTAATATATAAATATATATATATATATATATATATATATATATATATATTGTTGCGGATTTGAGAATCCTGTGTTTTTTTTTTGTATTGTTGTAAGTGTCATGAGAATTGTTTTAAATATCACCCTCCGAGTGTAAAGGTCACAGGTCGTCCTCCTAGTTACTCCATATACATACACGTAGCAAAACATATACCCTCTTAAATAGTTATCTCCTTATTCTATGTAGTTGAAGGCTCTGTTCCCACGAGTTGACACTGCATTGCATCAGATGACATAAGGTAGAATCCCCTGTCTAGTGCGAAGCCTCAATTGCCAACTGCAATTGCCTCCATTGAGCACGCGGTCGGTTCAGAGAAGAAAGGCGTGTCTCCACCTCGTCATCAAAGGGTGGAGCCAGGAGAGCCCTTGCCGACCAACCAAACACCAGGGGTTTGGCTTGAGAGGGCGGAGGGAGAACGATCAGGGAGGTTCGCGAAGGTTCGAGGGTGTGGTCTATATAACCCGCGGTGGGACGCCCCCACAGAAGATGAGCCCTTGGAGAGCACGCGACGCACCCCACCTGAGCCGAGTTGAGGAGGGAGATAGGAGCACCGGAGCTGAACCACAGCAGCTTTGATTTCTGAACCACCGCAGCTTTGAACAAACCGGAGCTGAACCAACAGGAGTTTTGGCCACAGCAGTTTTAAGCGTCGAAAGCGGTTTTCGGCCGCGGCTACAAAGCGACGCCGCCGTGCGAACACGCCTGTGGTGGGGCGGCGGCTGCTCACTCCCGGCCCAACCCTTCTCCTGCTCCAGCTGAACCTTCCTCTCCTTCCTGCCATTCCTGTCATCCATCCATTCGTGTGAGTCTGACCGTAGTCTGTCTTTTGTCTTGTCCTGGGGTTAAGTAAGACTGTTTAAGTAAGTTAATAACTGCACTGTCTTCTGGTTCTTCCATCCTTCTGTCTTTATTTTATTATCCTTCCTTCTCCTTGGTTTCTTTAATTGTGTAAATAGTTAGTAATAAATCATATTTGTTCTTCCTACCTTGCCTTCTTTCCTTTAAATCCGTTTCGTCCTTGTCTTTTCCCTCATTGAATACCTGTGGCACGATTTGGCCAACGTTAGGAATTGGGTCAGTTCTTGTTAATAGTTCGTGCCGCGGTTGCTAAACCGCTCGGCAATTAACATCTGTCCGCGGTCGCGAACGGGGTTGCGCTCCTGCCTCTCCGGAGGGAGCTGTGCAGCGTCAGGACTCACGTCGGTCAGTCACGAACAAGGGGACTAATCCCCCCTTCTTAAGGGGAAGAAGGCCGACGTAGAAATCCGCAACATTTGGTGTTGGGAGCGAGATTCGGACCTGAAGCGCGCTTAGCGCGCTCAAATTACGAGTGGCCCACAATTTTATTTTAGCATCCTAAATTTAAAATCGTGCCATGGATGGTCAAGGCGATCGGATGCCGGTGGGAGAGTTAGAGGGTTTAGAGTCGACCCAGGACCCCAGGGAAATGTATGTGGGGGAAATGGAGGAGGAGAGAAATGAGGCTGTGGTTGAGGGGTATCAGGTGCGCAAGATGGCGCCCTCGCGCACATGGTTGCAGAGGCACAAAATGGCGGCGCTGCGCTAGCCGCGCCCGTGGCGCAAGTGGGAGGGATAGACGTGCAAGCCCACATTGCGTAGCTGCAGGCCGCCGT
This sequence comes from Myxine glutinosa, assembly GCF_964187855.1. Lineage (NCBI taxonomy): Eukaryota > Metazoa > Chordata > Myxini > Myxiniformes > Myxinidae > Myxine > Myxine glutinosa. The sequence goes on along the minus strand of NC_136271.1, from coordinate 124,336,908 downwards.
GCAAATGGGGATGGGAGAACAATTGGAATGAATGGAAAACAGAATGAGGGCTGATAGTGAGCAATTGGGGGCAATGAGGGACGAAGCAAGGGGTACTAGTGCCCAAATTGGGAAGTTAGACAGCATATTTGGGGGATTAGAAAACCAAATCAGGAAATTGAGAAATGATATTGGAAGCCAAATCGGGGGGCTCGAAGGTAAATTGGGGGGCCAACTAAAGAACATGGGTAATCAAATTTGGGAAATGAAGGAGGGGTTAACGGGGCTGGAAAATAGAATGGCTGCCCAGGAGAACCAGATGGAAGGGGTGAAAAATGGGTTAGGGGGGTTAGAAAATATTATGGAATGCAAATTGAGGGAAATAGGGGAGCAATCCGCCCGGGAAATTAAACAGATGGGAGATCAGATAGAGGAGGTGAAAATCGGGTTGGAAACTAAATTGGACGCCCAGCGGAATGATTTGGAGCAGATGAGGGCAGCCTCTACCAAGGAGATGGGAGAAATGGGGGAGGAGATCAGACGAGGTGTGGGCGAGGGGTTTGCGGGGTACGCGAGGAGGTAAAGCGAGGTGAGGAGCGTATGGAGAAAGGTGAGGAATAATACGGCTAGGTTACAGGGGGGCATAGAGGACCTGACACGGGGAGTAGAACAGATGACGGTGGGACAAAAGGAATTAGTGGAGCAAGTGGAAAAGAACACTGCAATAATCGGGGGCACATGAGCTATAGGTTATGGGGTTTATGGCAGTGTAAAGCTCGCCGAGGGAGGGTTTGGATAATGTATAGGGACCTAGAGATGACCATAGGTAACTGTAGACTTAAGTAGCAACATTGGATAGGTAGTGGGGACATAGAGAGGGTAATTGGATTATAATGACGAGGGAGCGCAATAATGTAAAGGGGCGACGGGGAAGCGCGAGTTTTAGCAGGGCACCAGGTAGACCAGATGATGCCTTGTGTTTGAGGATCGGAAGTGTATTGAGCAGTATAGGAGTGAATAATTGTGATTGTGAATGGTATTGAGCGTGGAAGTGTATGGAGCAGTGCATGAGGATCAATTATGGTTGTGCATTGTATTGAATGATTGAGGAAGCCTGGGAGGAAGGAGGGTGCAAGTGCCACCAGGTGTGTGATTGCACAGGTGTGCAAGTGAACAGGTGTATGAGTGAGTAATGGTGATTGAGTGTTGTGTTGAGCAAATGGTCCTGGAGGAAGGAGGGTGCAGGAGGCACCAGGTGTGATGGCACAGGTGTGCAAATGCAGGTGTATGGAGAATGGTTGTATGGAATATATGGAGTGTGGAATACATGGAGTATGGAGTATGGAATGGATGGTGTGGAGTGAGTATGGTGGAAACTGTGGAGTGGAGTGGATGGTGCGAAGGTGTGTATGGGGAGGATGGACCCCATCACAAATACCCGGGGAGGGTAGTTTAAGAGTTAGGTAGAGGGAGTAGGTAAATTGTGGTTGGATATTGGCATCTGTGGTGCGTGGTGGAAGAATGGAGTTTGGATGGGTGCATTAGTGACGTGGAAATGTCTGGGCGTGTGGCCTGTTAGTGTTTGTAGTTGAATGGGCACTCCGCCACTGTTAGGATGTCGGCCAGGTGAGGCCGCAGGTGGGCTCTGGGAGCCGTTAGAGTTGTGGATGGGGCCCGAGGATCCAGGGGCGGACCCGGGTAGCCCAGTGCCAGAGAGGGCACCGAGTGGGGAGAGCGCTAGAGGGCCTTCCCCAGGTAGATAGGTTAGGTAAGGAGCAGGTAAGCTCGGAGGCAAATACAGTGGTGGAGGTGTGCAGGTGGGTAGACCTGCTGGGAGAGCCACACGACCCAGTCCTGAAATTGTGCAAAGGCACAGGGAGTTGAATCGGGGGAGTGAGACCCCAAATTGATGAAGCACCACAGTTTGGTCAATGGGAATTTGGTTCTTAAAACCGCATAGAGTAAGACGGCCAATGGTTTTGCAGGGAAAGACCCCGGGTAGTGTAACGTGTATTCAAGTCATTTAGAGGATAGTTAGGATTGAAATCTCCTTGCACCATCTGCATCCACTCACCTGAGGTAACGACGGTGCTCTACACCATGTCATCGTTTGTTGTTTTTATTTTTCTGTGCAGATGTTTGGATTGTGGGACGCATCATGACGTGGGTGTGACATTGTGCTTTGTTGTCCCATCGCTCCCTCCTTAAGAGGGATTGATGATGAATTGGTGGTGGCAAATTTGGTCAGAGGGATTGTGGTGACGAATTTGGTATAGGGGAAATATAGGGAAGACGAGACAGTAGTGACGAATTTTTAATGTGTAGGGTTTTGTAAATACGGGGAGGGGCAAGGGTGGGTAGTGTGGGTCATATGTGGGGGGCGTACGGTAGGGACAAGCTTTCTCACTTCACTCTCCGTACGCACCTCGTTCTGCATTACCTGTTTTGATGTGTACCCTTGTGACCTTACCCCTCACTCACCTGTCTTCTGTTCCCCTGTCTCCCACCCGAGGACTGTGCTCTCTGGGCACCGAGGGGAGTGCGCGGGAGTCCGCCATTGTGTGCCAGATTCCTCGCAACCAGCTGCCTGCATCCACGCACCACTTATGGACCACATGTCTGTGGCTGAGCAGTGAGCACCACTTATGGACCCCACGGGTTGGGGCATGGCCCCTCTGCTGGAACCGGCCACGATGGCCCAGGATCTTGCTTGCGGACCTCGGTGACGTGGCACCTATGCCACACAGGTGAACCACTCATAGTCGGCCCCTGTGGGCCATAAATAACAAAATGGACACGTTTTGTGCTTTTTATTATTGCAAATAGGCCGCAACCAAGAAAACGAAGAAAGACAACATCTAGAAGAACAATGGCCAGCAGAGGGAGCCGAAGAGGAAGACCAGCACCAGGGGTTTGTTTATTTTTGTTTGAACTGTGGTGACTGTGCACTCCGGTGCGTTTATGGTGCTCTTTGTTGGTGCGTCGATGCAGCGCAGGCTGTCTCCACCCCCCCCCCCCCCCCAAAAAGAACAATCACAGGTCCTGGGTTAGTTTTGTAAATACCAGCGTTAATTGTAAATAATGCTCCCCACCGTGCATGTATAGTTTGAAGACAATTCCGCAATTCAGTTATCTGTGGGCGTAAATCTGTTCGGCAGGGTGCAATGCAGCAGGGGGACATACTTATTTGTGTTTTAAAACTGTCACACTCAGGGTCAGGTTAAATGTAGAGGGAACTACACCTACGTGCCACACTAAAGTTAAAGTTGTATAGGCCCGAGGACGTGCCTAGAGGATGAGAGTGCAGAGTTGCGGATTTGAGAATCCTGTGTTTTTTTTTTGTATTGTTGTAAGTGTCATGAGAATTGTTGTAAATATCACCCTCCGAGTGCAAAGGTCACAGGTCGTCCTCCTAGTTACTCCATATACATACACGTAGCAAATCATATACCCTCTTAAATAGTTATCTCCTTATTCTATGTCGTTGAAGGCTCTGTTCCCACTAGTTGACACTGCATTGCATCAGATGACATAAGGTAGAATCCCCTGTCGAGTGCGAAGCCTCAATTGCCAACTTAAATTGCCTCCATTGAGCACGCGGTCGGTTCAGAGAAGAAAGGCGCGTCTCCACCTCGTCATCAAAGGGTGGAGCCAGGAGAGCCCTTGCCGACCAACCAAACACCAGGGGTTTGGCTTGAGAGGGCAGAGGGAGAACGATCGGGGAGGTTCGCGAAGGTTCGAGGGTGTGGTCTATATAACCCGCGGCGGGACGCCCCCACAGAAGATGAGCCCTTGGAGAGCACGCGACGCACCCCACCTGAGCCGAGTTGAGGAGGGAGATAGGAGCACCGGAGCTGAACCACAGCAGCTTTGATTTCTGAACCACTGCAGCTTTGAACAAACCGGAGCTGAAGCAACAGGAGTTTTGACCACAGCAGCTTTGAGCGTCGAAAGCGGTTTTCGGCCGCGGCTACAAAGCGACGCCGCCGTGCGAACACGCCTGCGGAGGGGCGGCGGCTGCTCACTCCCGGCCTGACCCTTCTCCTGCTCCAGCTGAACCTTCCTCTCCTTCCTGCCATTCCTGTCATCCATGCATTCGTGTGAGTCTGACCGTAGTCTGTCTTTTGTCTTGTCCTGGGGTTAAGTAAGACTGTTTAAGTAAGTTAATAACTGCACTGTGTCTTCTGGTTCTTCCATCCTTCTGTCTTTATTTTATTATCCTTCCTTCTCCTTGGTTTCTTTAATTGTGTAAATAGTTAGTAATAAATCATATTTGTTCTTCCTACCTTGCCTTCTTTCCTTAACATCCGTTTCGTCCTTGTCTTTTACCTCATTGAATACCTGTGGCACGATTTGGCCAACGTTAAGAATCGGGTCAGTTCTTGTTAATAGTTCGTGCCGCGGATGCTAAACCGCTCGGCAATTAACATCTGTCCGCGGTCGCGAACGGGGTTGCGCTCCTGCCTCTCCGGAGGGAGCTGTGCAGCGTCAGGACTCACGTCGGTCAGTCACGAACAAGGGGACTAATCCCCCCTTCTTAAGGGGAAGAAGGCCGACGTAGTGATCCGCAACAATATATATATTATTATTATTTTTTGAAGGTTAGGTGAAAGGGGATCTGAGAAAGAAGGAGAACGGTTGAAGGGGTATGGTGAAATAAAATTGGAAAGGTGAAAAGAAATGGATGAAAAGGAAGGAGTTATGATGGACAGAGGGAGAGGCAGGACAACACGTGGATGCAGGTGGGGCAGGAGAGACCGTGAAGAGAGAAGGTAATTATTATTACTATATATATTTTTTATTTTTGTATTTAAGACATCAAACAAAGAGTAAGAGGTTGGGGGAAAGCAGGGGATGAAAAAATAAAGTAATCCAGAGAGAGATCGAACGTGAATAACAAAAGACCATACGAGGCGAATGGGCAGGCCTCGAGGCTAACCATACCCAAAGCACGCAGGACTGCACTGACCGACTCGTACACAATTTTGCACAAAATGCAAAATGCGATCGAACCAGAAACACAGTAGACAGCAAAATAAAATGCTCAACTTCGAGAGGGAAAAAACAACAACTTAATTTTGATCGACGTGGATGAGCTCTGACAACATGCAACCAATTTGTATTTTAATGCGATACAACAACAACAACACAACATGCATTTTAAGGCCATTTTCCCTGCTAGAACGGGGGTTAGCCTTGCGGTCCCCATGACAATCTTCTCCATTTTGGCCTATTTTCTGCATCTCTCCTTGTTAACCCCCTTGCCCGCATTTCGTCTTCCACCATCTTTAGCCAAGTCTTTCTCGGTCTTCCCCGTCCTCTACTTCCTTCTACATTAACTTCCATCACTCTTCTCAACCAGTCACTTTCATCCTTCCTCAACACATGACCAAACCATCTCAACATGTTCCTCTTCACAGCATCAATCACAGGCTCCATTCCCATCATCTTTCGCAATTCATCATTTGTCTTCCTCTCTCTCAACGATACTCTGCATATCCACCGAACCATTCGCATTTCCACCCTTTCCAGCCTTCGTTGCTGCTCTACATTCATGACCCATGTCTCGCTCCCATAAATCATAACACTTCTCACACATGCAGCATACACCTTTCCCTTCAGCTTCAACGACACTCCCCTCCTCAGCAGCACGCCACTCAGTTCCCGAAACTTCTTCCATGCACATCTCACTCCAGCAAACGTTGCCGAGTCTGATCCACCTTCTCCATTCAGCATGTCTCCGAGGTAGCAAAATGTTTTCACACCTTCCAGCTTCACGCCGTCTCCAAGATCCAACTCAACATTTCCTCCATCTGCAGCTCCCTCTGTGCACACCTTACAATTGAATGTAGCTGCCACACTGGTTAATGACCCTCTCAGACGCTACATTTTTGATAAACCCACTCAGCGCACATTGTACATTGAATGGAGTTCACTCCGACACCATTCCTGCACACAGCACACAGCCACTTCCCAGTTCTTTCCACCTCACCACATGCTTTACCACTTGCCATCACCTTCCTCTTTCCGATATTCACCTTCAGACCTTTTGTCTCCATACATTCCTTCCACTTGTTCATCTTCTTTTTTTTTAAAACAGGTACACGCTATTAATGAGTATTTATAAGATGGAAACACATACAAGAAGATAATCAAAACATATTTTGACTTTCAGATTATTATAAGCCTCAGGAAAATGTGAAAAACCAAGATGGCCGCCAAATCGTCATACGAAAATCTGTAAATTCTCATATTTTCCCTCTCAGATGAGATACATCCATGAATGAAAGTTCCTTTTGTATGTTTTCAGACCCAAGGAATCCATTTCCACCAATGTGTTCAGGAAATAAGTGCAACTTATCAAGATGGCAGCCATGTCCAATTGAAAATTGCTAAACATTGGTGATAATTGATAATAATAATATGCAGTACGAAAATAAATACAAAACTACGTTTCATAACCTTTCGTAACCATGATTAATACCAAATATGATCAAAATCCATTCACCATGTTCACATTTGCAGACTGCAGAGCGGTCGCAAGGAAATCTCTCGGACGCCGCGTAACCCTAAACCACTGTGTTCCCGACTTTCGTCCGGGGGATACAATATTTAATCACCCACGGAAATCAAAACAAAATACAAAGTGAGTGAGTGAGTGATATGGAAGTTTTCCAACCCTGTCGACACCTTAATGGATCATATTATGGTTAAAAACATGTCGACTATGCACAATAACAACTAAAAATTGGTAAAACCAAGGCAGGTCAACTACTGAACAGCAAATAACAAAATACAAAAACTTATTTCATTATGGTAAAACTGAATTAAATGACCAGGTAATTAATGTGGACAGTAACATGGTAAATCACATCTGCAGAAACATAATATACATAATTATATTGTGAAAGTTTTCCTCATTGATTAACAATGTTTTTGCAATATCAAAGAGCAAACTCTTTCATGAAACAGCTGGCTAAGTGCCATCATCATCATCATCATCATCATCATCATCATCATCACTGTCATCATCGTCTTGTGAGAAGTCGTCGACTCCATCTTCATCCTCATCAGAGGCACCCGAATCATCTGAGTCCTCGGTGTCGGTATCACTATCTACATCCGCACGGTCGACTGGTAGTGCGTCTCTTTCAAACCACACCGGTTCAAGCTTGTCACCTTTTCCAACTTTCCAACCATCACCGTCTGCAGGACTTGGGACATCAGGTTGTGGAACGTGTGCCCTCTTCCAGATAGCCACCTGGTAGTTTACTCGCCTAATATGCTGATGCAGTACTGTTACGCAAGCGGGAAGCTGGCTGAGGTCAATATTCCGACCGAGATTAACTGCTCCATCAGGACTGCCACATTTCTCCTTCAGCATTGCGTAGCATAAGTTGTCTACCTTCTTATAGCGGGGTTTCCAGTAGAGAGCACACGTGAATGCCTCCAATTCAGTGTACACAGCTTCAGGAACAGTCCATTCGTCTCCAAGGCTCGCTAATACAGACTGGAATGCTGGCATCTTTTGGAGCACTTTAATTGGCCGTATTTTCCCAATGCCCTTGAAGGCACTAGTGGTATCACAGTGCGTAAATGCATGTAAGGCCATCACGGCAGTGCAGAACTGTTGACCATAGCCATGTGCAAGATCTGTGACATTTATGAGCCGCTTTTTATTTCGAGCCTGTGTCGAATAGCAGTGTTACATCTAGGGTCGGAGCGTGATGAAGAGCAATGAAGAACACATCGCTATCTGGACTTCGGATACGTACAACCTGGTATCCTCTCTCTTGTGCATAGAGACAGTATATGATGACTCGCGTGTGTCTCCTCTTGTATTGAATACAGGGAAGTAATTTCAGTTCTTTTCATTGTTTCCATCATCTGAGCTCAACATGTAGGCATGTCCTTCAACTACGACAACCATCTTATGCTGGAGCAGTTTTGAAGCGAATTCGTTCTCACTCCAAACATCACTCAGAACTTGGCTCAGTTGTATTTTGTTGTGATCATTCATTAAGAAGAGCTTCCAATTGATGGGTTTCTTTGTCAGTGGTCCACGGATAATCAACTTGTCTCCACATCCTCGTCTTTTACGTTCCATCCCCTTCACCGATTGAGCTTTGTACATGTCTGTGCTGAATACAATGTCGTTCTGCTTGGGCATAGCATCATATATTCTGTAAGCGATTTGTTGGAAATTGCCTGGGATGTCCTGCAAGGTGTGAAATAAGGCATTGCCATCTTGAATAATTAGGGTATCAGCTCTTGGTAGTGGAACATCTTCTGTATCCTTCAGGAGATATTGCAGACCCTTCGCTTTGTCTGTCTTGGCCAGGAATCCGTCTGTTAGGGTATCAGCTCTTGCTGATACCAGCTCCATGCTGTATGGAACTCCATGCTGTATGGAACTGGAGTGATAAGGTATCTCATCAAATTTTCGACGGATCCTGGATATATTTGGTTCGGCATGACTGATGGTAGGGGGCTTCACTTGCAAATAGATCGTATCCCTTGATGCGACGCAACATGTCATCGTCCGACTTTTTCGTTGCCACTTTCAAGACATTTTCGCCACTGCCAAACTCAAACTTCCATGTCGCCTCAGTGGTCCAGCCAGCTTCCACGTTGCTTGACCTTTTTTCGTCCTTGCTTGTTGCAGAAGATGCAGTCAGGCTGGAAGATAACTTTGTCTGTGTCGTCGGATGAACGTCTTGTTGGCTGAGATGTACCAGATCGAGATGTACTGGGCTCATCTACAGAGGAAGCTCCACATAAGCGATTGAGGTTCATGGTGAACCTTTGATAGCAGTGACGGTGGTTACCATGCCGACTTGTGAGTGTGTCTGGAACCTGCAAACAGACATCGGGCATTCGATACGGAGACGTTGCTGCTTGTGAGTCGTTTTTGGCAAATCTCTTGAAGCTTGTCGAGTCTTTCTTGTGTAAGGTAAGTGAAGTTTTCCGGCGAAGAGTCTGTGAAATGGATGACACAGATATCAGGCTGATCTACAGGGTCATCTCCACGCTCGTTCACATTTGCGTCTTTTAGTCTGTTTCATCTTGATCACGGGCTACACATCGTTATGGAACATATACCTGAAATGATACAAAAACAGGATTCGGTCATAAACTGTACAAAACAACCTTTCATTGTTGCAACGATAATTTCACTATGGTACAAAAATGTTAAAACATAATTGATGTTTAGCAATTTTCAATTGGACATGGCTGCCATCTTGATAAGTTGTACTTATTTTCTAAACACATTGGTGGAAATGGATTCCTTGGGTCTGAAAACATACAAAAGGAACTTTCATTCATGTATGTATCTCATCTGAGGGAAAATATGAGAATTTACAGATTTTCGTATGACGATTTGGCAGCCATTTTGGTTTTTCACATTTTCCTGAGGCTTATAAAAATCTGAAAGTCAAAATATGTTTTGATTATCTTCTTGTATGTGTTTCCATCTTATAAATACTCATTAATAGCGTGTACCTGTTTTAAAAAAATATTTAAAAATATGTTTTGGTATACGAGGGGATATTTTCGATGTTTTATGAGACTTGTCGATATATATTCACTTCGAACGGTTGTAGATGTATGAGTAGTGGTGGTAGCTGAAATATTTTAATACACCATTGGAGAGGTAATTCAATTACCTTTTAAATGATATATAAATTGTAATGATCAGATTGTTGATACTGACATACGAGCCAAAAAAGTAACCATACCCCCTTAAATTAAATATTCAAAAATCGCAAAATGTCGTCTCGGGGGTACCTATGAAAATAGGGTGATAACATAAAGTCCATCCCTCCATTTTCCTTGTTAACATCTTTTTTTTCATCAAGGAGACCCTAATGGACAAAAATATACCAGTGGGTGAGGAATCTGGGGGGGGGGGGGGGGGGGGGGTGTGTGTGCACGGTGGGTCTATCCAGCCCATGGACTAATACAATTATCCACAGCATGGACAGACAACAAAAAAGCTTTTGACAGTGTCGCCCAATCATGGATGATACATTGTATACAATTGCACAAGATCCACCTCCAAATAATCAAACCGATAGATAAAGCAATGGAGCTTTGGAATACCACATTGATATTACAGCATTCAGCAGGAAATATCAAAACACAAGGAGTCAAGGAATTGTCCAGGAAGAAAGCCTTTCACCCCTCTTGTTTTACCTGGCCCTGGAGCAAGGACATGGATGCACCCTAACATTGAATAAGAGAACGTCCAAAGAGACAAAAAGGTGGCACATCTACTTTACATGGATGATTTAAAACATCAGCACCAAACGGCAAAAAATTGGTACAACTCATATTAGTGCAACAACACTCCGACGACATTCAAATGGTATTTGGGCTGTATAAGTGTGTGAAGTAGGCATGCACACAAGGTGGACCAGCAAAAATTGACAACATAAAAATTGAGAAATTTTTTTTTTTTTTTTTTTTTTTTTTAAATAATCGCTCCATGGAGCCTAAGCCTTTTTGATTAATGACAGTTATAGACAGGTCCATGCCAGGCAGAAATGGCGCCGTTTTCCAGTCAAGGTTTTCTCAGTGGATTTATATACTTTTGATCATACTCTGTCGAATAAGCTTGTGGGCCACCCTGAAATTTGCCTCAAATCCAAGATGGCGGCCAAAAATCCAAAATGGCCACCAGAATAGCTAAAATACTATTTCTGAGAGTTGCTTTTACCCATAGATGATTTTTTTTCAACTGATTGTGGCCTATTATGATAAAGAAAGATAACTCAGTCATAACTCAGCCATAAAAATTAACAATCGGTACTTTATTAACAAAATGGCCGCCGGGCAACTTCCGTATTACGGAAACTGCTATAACTTCAGTTCCGAGTGTGATATGATTATAATTTTGGTGTCCAGTCATATGTTTTTGGGGTCAAGGAATCCATATTTGTACTTTTTATTTCAGTGAAATCATTGGTTCATAAAGAAATCTAAGATGGCTGCCAATACTGGCCACCGATGTGGCAGATTCAGTCATGTCTTGTGCTCCATAATATATATTACAATACATTTTGATTCAATTTCTTGGTTTCCAAAGTCTGGTTATCCATTTAGTTGGTTTATCATGACACTAGCTCAATAGATCATCCCCTAAATCATGGATGAACAATAAATCCAAGATGGCTGCCGCTGAACGGCTCCTAGTCAGTTTTGCTTCGTCTACCAAACTACACAGGTTTATAAAATGTATCTGAATTCCCATTCAATATGATCCCCGGCTTTGGTTATGCTTTGGGAAAAATATGTTGTTCAAAAGGCACATAATCCTCAGTTACTAAGATCAAGATCAAGATCACTCTCTTCACTCTGAAAGTCTGAATAAAGTCCACAGGTATCCGAAGAAAGTTGTTCCATGGTGCTCTCCGAATTAAGGCTTAAGGACGTATCAGCAATGTTGTGCCTCATAGCAGCTGTAAGGGAGAAGAGCATTGAAACACACCTGGCAGCAGAGAGAACGCTTCTTCCAAAGTGCTTTGCTTTCGGGCACATCAACTATGCTAGGTACCTGACATTCCAACACGTCAATCTCCAAAATCTGAAGGTGAATCACAAAGATGCCTGGGATGATCTGTTGCAAAATGGATTCGGAGGGTCGATGACTGGCGAGCCCTTTTCTACGATCCATGGGGACTTGATCACTGAGACGACAATCAACAGAGAGGTTAAAGTCCGGGGTGGTCCAATGCAAGGCGGTTACAGTACCAGCAAGCAGACAACAGATGCGTTCATAAAAACGAGTCACTTAATGGCAAAGCTCAGAGGAAGATTGAAGGAAAGGTTGCATATCCTGACCTCTTCAACTCACAAGGAAACAACAATAGGGGCACGGAGGCAGCATGACAACATGGTTCGCAACCTAGTCATCCAATTGGATAAGTACTTTGACCCTTTTCTGATTGGTTCTGCGCGTCACATGAAAACTGGAGTGGAAATTAACCAAGGTATTGTCAGTGGATTGTTGTCATCAACCGAAGCAGGAGAGAAACAATTCCAAGACTTTGTTAACCTTAGACTCAAGGCTACTGGAGAAGGCAGAATGAACATTTTTGACAGGATTGTGAATCTCAAGATCAAAACGGGCATGGAGAAGGTCAAGAAAAATCCAAAGGCAGTGAACGTTCTCAAGGAGGATCGACAAGCATTTGGTGTGTTGGTAGGAAAGGCAACTACCCCTGAAGAGGCACATTCACACCCCCTGACAACTATTCCACTTGCCCTTGCCACACCAGAACGAGACATTCGACAAGGTTCTAAAGCAGCGCTGAGGAACTACCTTATTGAGGAATCTTCATCAACTACAGAGGAACCGCCAAATAGAAGCAACTGGCTGATTGACGGAATGGCAGCTGTAAAGTCAATCCCGGCTCAACAGACTTGGGGAGAATACACTGATGCCCTATTGAAATTCTGCATGCCACCAAGCCAGTCAAACCCAAAACAGCTTGGGATCATATTTGATTCCTACTGTACGTCCACTACAAAGGAGTTAACCCAACGACGCCGAGGGATCTCTGGTAGAAGAACCCACATCACAGGCCCCGAGCAGAGTATGCCCAGAGGCAAAGATTGGGACGCATTTCTGCATAATGCTGAAAACAAGACTGAGCTGATTAAATTTATGGTCACTTACTTCAAAAGTGATTCAGTCAGATCGAAACTCAGTATTCCACTCACCGTGACAGAGGAACAGAATACATGGTTGATCACGCAAACTAAGTTTGAACAACTTGAATCCTGCAACCATCATGAGGCTGACACCAGGCTTGTTCTTCATGCAAGCAAGTGCGAAGGTCCGGTTGTGATTAAGGCTTCAGATACAGATGTACTGATCCTCTTGAGCTATGCCTATTCTGTCTGCAAACCACCACAAGACTGGTTCATGAAGATTGACCATCGGTACGTCAGTGTCAAGAAACTAACGACTCATTTTGGAGATGAAGTGTGTCAAACTCTCCCAGCATATCATAGCATTACTGGATGTGACACGACATCATTCCCATTTCGCATCGGCAAAATCAAGCCATTGAAGAAGATGTTGAAACAAGAGAAATCCCATCTACTCTCTCAGCTGGGCAGATCAAATCAATCTTTTCAAGATGCTACCAGTGCTAAATGCTTCTTCAGAACCTGCATGTATTCTGGAAATGAACAAGAAAGCTTTGTTGAAACAAGGATCCGAACGTACAACACTCAAAAGGTGAAATCTAGTTCCAGCATCCTTCCAGACGAGAGTAGCACCAATGAACACCTCAAGAGGAGTGACCTTCAGGCATGGGTGTGGTACCAGTGTCTCAAGCAAAACATTGAGTATCCTTCTATCACTGACAGAGGATGGGAAAATACAGATGATGGTATCAGGCCAATATGGTTTACCTGCCCGCAACTCCCTCCAAGCCTCTCCAAGAAAAAGAGCAAGAAAAGACAAATTCAAAGTAAGTATACTAAAAATATATCATTACTTTGATCATTGCTTTTCGTTCCTGTCATAAAGTTCCTCCAATGTATTCCCACTGGCAGTGCATTCATCCAGATTAAATATGTGTAACCTTCCACTTACAGGTCTCGCGGAGTATGATGCAGATTTAGAAGATGCAGTAGAAGAGAGAAGCCAGCCTTCAAGGAAGAAGAGACACAGGAATACAAGCAGAAAACATGTACAAGACAGTGAAGTTCACTGTAGAGAAAGAGAAAAGCAAGGTAGATAAGTCCAAAATGCAATCGTAATTTTGTTATTTTTATATGATTTACTGTTTTGAATCCCGACTATATCCATTCACATTTTTTATAGGTATCGGTGGGGCAGAAGAAAGAGCAGAAGAATCTGAAGTTGATGAAGAGTACCAAGGAGATGGGGAAAATTCGGAGAGCACCATGGAACAACTTTCTTCGGATACCTGTGGACTTTATTCAGACTTTCAGAGTGAAGAGAGTGATCTTGATCTTGATCTTAGTAACTGAGGATTATGTGCCTTTTGAACAACATATTTTTCCCAAAGCATAACCAAAGCCGGGGATCATATTGAATGGGAATTCAGATACATTTTATAAACCTGTGTAGTTTGGTAGACGAAGCAAAACTGACTAGGAGCCGTTCAGTGGCAGCCATCTTGGATTTATTGTTCATCCATGATTTAGGGGATGATCTATTGAGCTAGTGTCATGATAAACCAACTAAATGGATAACCAGACTTTGGAAACCAAGAAATTGAATCAAAATGTATTGTAATATATATTATGGAGCACAAGACATGACTGAATCTGCCACATCGGTCGGTGGCCAGTATTGGCAGCCATCTTAGATTTCTTTATGAACCAATGATTTCACTGAAATAAAAAGTACAAATATGGATTCCTTGACCCCAAAAACATATGACTGGACACCAAAATTATAATCATATCACACTCAGAACTGAAGTTATAGCAGTTTCCGTAATACGGAAGTTGCCCGGCGGCCATTTTGTTAATAAAGTACCGATTGTTAATTTTTATGGCTGAGTTATGACTGAGTTATCTTTCTTTATCATAATAGGCCACAATCAGTTGAAAAAAAATCATCTATGGGTAAAAGCAACTCTCAGAAATACTATTTTAGTTATTCTGGTGGCCATTTTGGATTTTTGGCCGCCATCTTGGATTTGAGGCAAATTTCAGGGTGGCCCACAAGCTTATTCGACAGAGTATGATCAAAAGTATATAAATCCACTGAGAAAACCTTGACTGGAAAACGGCGCCATTTCTGCCTGGCATGGACCTGTCTATTATATACCAGTACACATTAGCAAAAATGAATACAAAACAATTACCAGACATTTGAAGACAAACAAGCGTTACGCCTAGGTCCCCCGTCGGGGAAGTGATGTGAGTTGACAAAGTGGAAGACGGAGAAAACATGCTATGATTTGATATTTCGCTCACAAGGTTCAGACATACATGGCGGTGGCCATCTTGGATTTTGACGTGGCGACCCAATTTTCAATAACGTTCTTCCTTGTGCCTAGATACACCCACACACCAGATTAGAAGTTGGTAGTTCGCTTATTTTTCAAGATATTCCGCTCACAAGGTTCAGACATACATGGGCCACAACATGGCATTAGACATACATGGCGGCGCCCATCTTGGATTTTGACGTGGTGACCTAATTTTCAATAGCGTTCTTCCTTATGCCTAGATACACCCACACACCAGATTAGAAGTTGGTACTTCGCTTATTTTTCAAGATATTTCGCTCTCAAGGTTCAGACACATATATGGTGGTGGCCATCTTGGATTTTGACGTGGCGACGCAATTTTCAAAAGCCTTCTTCCTTGTGCCTAGATACACCCACACACTAGATTAGAAGTAGGTACTTCGCTTATTTTTCAAGATATTCCGCTCACAAGTTTCAGACATACATGGCATTAGACATACATGGCCGCGGCCATCTTGGATTTTGACGTGGTGACCCAATTTTCAATAGAGTTCTTCCTTATACCTAGATACACCCACACACCAGATTAGAAGTAGGTACTTCGCTTATTTTTCAAGATATTCCACTCACAAGGTTCAGACATACATGGCATCAGACATACATGGCGGCGGCCATCTTGGATTTTGACGTGGGTTGAACCCACACACCAAATTCGAATGCGGTCCTTCGCGTACGCACGCACGCACGTACGCACGCACGCACGGACAATGAATACAAAACAATTACCAGACATTTGAAGACAAATAATCAAACAATTCCGGAAGCGGTCAAAGTTGGTGGTAAGGTTTCTTCTTCTTCCGAAACGTCATCATACTTAACTCAGAAGTGTGATCAACGGTACATTCACCAGCATATATTGAACGAAAAGGTAAAATTATGATTTGACATTTGTGATGGATTCTGATTTGGATGACGTCATTCATTCGACATCAATGAGGACATCGATGAGGAAAGTCACAGTTATTGCTTTTCCATTATATTTGCCCTCATTTCAAATATGTTAATGTTTCTTATTCGCTTGAGCAACACCCGGTACTCCAGCTATAAACGCTTGTATTCTTTACTCGGGATACAAATACAAATACAACTTTGTCTGGGGGGTAAACATAGGCTATGTGTACCGTGTAGCGCCACTTGGTGATGGTGGCAGATGGTATTACAATTTCCATTTTTACCTGTGCGACACTGAGGTTATGAAGCACTCTTTGTGCGGGTAAATTTTTCCTCCTTCCCTTCCCCACTCCCTCCCCCCCCCCCCCCCCCCAGCAATGCCGGGTGCTCCTGCTAGTAATCTATATAATTTTCTGCGAAGGTGAGTCTGTCTGTGTGTGAGTATGGTTGTTTGTCTGTGGGAGTGCCTTCAAAAACAAATCTCCATCATTTTGTTTCCTCGCATAGCTTTGAGGCCTGTTTTGTGAGGCTTGTGGTTTCTTACACTCTCACAGTTTTATTTAAACTCTAATTCACCATCTGATTTCATTTTTCACAGTCACCAACATGGTTTTAGACCTGGTTGCAAAAAACGGGAAGAAAATTGGATGAAAGTTACCATTTATAGAACAAACTGAATTTTAAGTAAAATGAATGCCTGTAACAAAGTTCCCTCACGGCTTTATCTCGACTCGAATTCACCATCCGATTTCATTTTTATCAATGGTTTTAGACTCGGTTTCATCAATAGTTGAGAAAATTCACGATCTGCATGATTGTAATCTGCTCAATGTAAGTAGTTCGATAAATCATGATCCCATGAGTGAAGAAAGCAAACCTTTGCTGAAATACGAGTCGTGAGCATGACATAAAAATGTCGGGACGGGCCACGGGAAGGTTATAGGCTAGGTGGTGAGGCTGGTCGAGGCTGCCTCGGCCGGGCTGGGCCCATTTCGCAATTAAAAGCTGAGCTGAATTATCGTAGTCAATCTTCTACAGCTGCAGGTAAAAGCTGAATTATAGTAGTAAATTCATTCAAAAAGAACTAAAAATGTCGGGATGGGCCCCGTGAAGGTTATAGGCAAGGTGGCGAGGCCAGTGGAGGCCGCCTCGGCCGGGCTAGGCCCATTTCGCAATTAAACTGCTGAAATCTGGGCTCTCTGCTCACCTTCACTCTTTCATTCTTCTTTTCTCCCGCCTCTGGAACAAACTCCCACACTCCCTTCAATCCCACTCCTCCCTCCAGGTCTGTAAAACAGCTGTTCACCATCTCTTATCTTCCCCCATCCAAAACCTTGATCTTTTCTACCCCCGCTATTTCACCCCAGATCCACTTTTTTTGAAATTCCAACTTATTTCCTGGAAGTCCTTGCAGTGTCCATATGTTTTATACCTCTCCCACCCCCCTTCCCATGCCCCTCCCCCCCAAAGCCCTCTCCCTCCCACAGATCTCTCGATGTCCCTGCTCTCAAATGTTGTGTTTGTGTCCTTCCCCCCCCTCTCCCCATCTTGTCTACCGCTCCCCTTATTATATGTTTTATGTGTCGGTTTGTCTTTCTGTGTGATTAATGTTCGCTCTTTCACGAGCCTCGATCTTGTATACAAAAAAAAAAAAAGGGACACATAAACTACAAATGAAGAAAGCTAAACATGCAGAGCTGTAAATAAGGTCGCAAATGTGACACGTGGTACGAAATTCATGGGTGAGGAAAGCTGATCACCATATAGGTACGGGTAGCAAACGGGTCAACTCCAGTCCACTTTTTTGACATGAGTTGTTCGTCAAACAGTCGTAAGTCATAATCAGCTCCTACTGACAAAGTGTGTCTGCACACTTTAGATAAGGCTTCTTACCACACCGACCCAAAGGCACAACAAGGTATGTGTCTCAATATCCCAGTTACAGAAAACTAATGGAAACACAAATCAAAAGCAATCACTGAAAACAAGTAATGCTCATGTATGACTGGCTGATACCATCAAGACTGACTGGCTGTGAACATATGAAACAAAGCATTGCGCCTGGATATAGTATTGTGGTACAAAAAGGAAAAGCCGACATTGCTAATTGAGGCGTCAGTACCCAGCGATTTTGGTGTAAACAATGCAGAAATCAAGAAAATGACCAAATATCAAGACCTCAGAAATGAAGTAAAAAGATGCTGGAAGCTGAAGAGTGCCGAAATTGCACCAGTGATTATTGGAACAACGGGAATGATAAAAACGAACCTTACAAAGATCTAAAAAACCATCCCTGGGAATATTACAAAAAAAAACTGCAGTTGGAAGCTGTCCGAGGTGACGATCCTCAAAAGAGACCTCAACACAAAACTTTGAGAACAAGCATTCTGAGTATTGTGCTGCAACACATGTCCCCTACCAAAGTTCAAATGCCATAACTTTGTCAAAAATGATCGAATATGCAAATTTATGCACGGTTGATACTGGTTTTCAAACTTGATCTGAGGTATGCTGAGACACGTGTGTCACGCCTCGCCTCGTTGATAAGCCCGCAAAGTCGCTCCGTGGAACGGCCTGCACGTATTGCACTGTGTGAATTATATAAATTATTACCAACTCACGGTCTGAGGTACTATCTATTCAAGAGATATCCATTTTTAAAAAATATTTTCGTTTAATTAACGATATCTGCCAAACCACGTGCCCTATCGCAAATTCCAAAAAACATTTTAGTAGACTGACATGCTGAACCGATTTGTGAAGTTTCCCCTCGATTGGATCAAAATGAGGGAGGGGCTCGGTTTTAAAGGTTCATGCTTAAAACCATCATAACATCAGTAATTTATTATATTTTCCGGATCACGATCAATGATCGATGTGCATATATATGTTGCTCGGCTTGGCTCCGCCCCTCCGGAAAGCGCGCGCTGTGTCGCGCTGTTGACGTTCGCGAGACGAGGCTGAGGACGCGCAATGCGGCTTGAGGAGAACTCGAGAATAAACAAGATATATCCTTTTTTTTTTAACACTTTCGTTGAATTAACGATATCTGCCAAACCACGTGCCCTATCGCAAATGCCAAAAGGACATTTTAGTGCTGAACAGATCTGTGAAGTTTCCCCTCGATAGGATCAAAAATGAGGGAGGAGCTCGGTTTTAAAGGTTCATGACTAAAAACGTCATAACTCTGAAACCATGTGACGCATGACGTCATGCACGCTGACTTTTTTGTACGTCATGGGTATGCGATTCTGCCTGCAAAGTTTGGCCTCGATCTGTTCAGCCGTTGCAGAGAAAAAGGGATTTTCGTGTTTTCACGAAAAACAATATGGCGGCCGAACCACGTGACCTGTGAGGTCATAATTACCATTAAAATATTCTACAGACCGAGTCCATCATATGGTGAAAATTCTATCTGAATCGGTCCTATTATTGCAGAGAAATTGGTTTTTAAAGGAAATTAAAACTTAAAATGGCACTGAGTTAAGGATCATCAGAATTATCAGAATTACCAAAGTTCAAAGTGCCATAACTTTATCAAAAATGATCGAAACGTCGTGAAGTTCGAACTTGACCTGTAACTTATCATGATGAAACCATGTGCCAAGTTTGAAATCATTAGCATTACGCGTTTAGAAAAAAAAGTCCGCAAAACTGTTCTTTGCGTGACGGACTGACAGACTGACAGACTGACGGACGGAGGGACGGCATGCAAACCTAAAGTCCACTCTGGTCTACACCGGTAGGGGACTAACAAGCATTCTGAGTATTGCGCTGCAATACATGTCCCCTACCGGCAGTCTGTCGTCTGGAAAATTGTTGGGGAAATTACCAAAGTTCAAAGTGCCATAACTTTGTCAAAAATGTTCGAAACGTCGTGAAGTTCGAACTTGATCTGTAACTTATCATGAGGAAATCATGCACCAAGTTTGAAATCATTAGCATTAAGAGTTTAGAAAAAAAAGTCCGGAAAACTGTTCTTTGTGTGACGGACTGACAGACGGACAGACGGAGGGACGGAGTGCAAACCTAAAGTCCCCTCCGGTGTATACCGGTAGGGGACTAACAAGAAAACTTTACAAAGTGGTCCATGAATCATGATCCCTTACTGAAACGAATGAGGATACTTCTAAGACCTGGGAGGACTCCGTTCCAACTTCTCAAACCCGCATATGGAGATAATAAGCAAAGAACCACACACATGAACAATACTGTACTGCTGATAATGGTAAGATAATCAAAGAATCATTGCAGCATATTTAATTTCTCTTATTAATGATTAGATGGGAGGATAGGATTACATGGACGAAAACTTACTCACACTCGAACTGTCTCATTGGTTCGATTTTGAAACCAATTGTAAAGTGTCACCCAGGGCATTGCACCAATGACAACGCCATCTGATAACTTTACCTGGTGGATATTAAACATCACACAACGTCGTTTTGAAAAGAGGAGACCATGGTGTGCATGTACCCTGGCCACATCCCAAATCGCTGCCATAACCTGCAAGTGGCAATGCATGAGTGCCATCGCCACACCTCCTCCCCCAATCCAGCCTCCCCCACAAAAAAAGATGCATCCTGAAGTAAGATGTTTCAGCCAGTTGGATAGTCTTATGACGATGACAATTTAGTTGGATAACCTTTGAAGTCAGGTACAGTTGTTGCAGACAGCTACAGGCAATTTCCTGAGATGCATTTTCTGACAGAGCATCGAAATCACTCCTGACAATGGTGACCCAAGAGGAATGTGTGAACGCATCAAAAGGCAATAGGCTGTGTAGCAAGGAAGATGTTATGGACGTTTGAGAGCGATGATACAACCATTGACTGCACAAGACAGATTAATTGGTGGGGAGGGAGGGTTGCAGAATTAGGAGCGTTAGGGTTCTGGGAGAAACGTCACTCAAAATGCAACAAAACAGTGCCTAGACTCTCCACTTCGAAGCTTGACCACCAACAATCCCTCCGGATCCAGGTCCAGAACGGCCTTTCAGTGGATACAAAACAAAATGTTCAGCCTAGTATGCGCTCTTCAGTGCAGTTCTAGTTTCAGTTGTGATGCGTTTGTTTTTGGCTGTCATCCACCTTCTCTATATATTCTGGAAGCCTGGGAACCGAACCCCCTTATTACCATAGGAAATTAGTTATCTAGCATGGTTTTGAATATTGCGGCACTTTCCAGGAAAGTCATCCCAACAATATTTTAAGGGGTTACTGTACTTGCGGTACATTAAGTGCAGGGAAGCCAAAGTATGAGGACCATTTAAAATGCCTGGTTTCATCTGTGTATGAACTGTGGCAGAAATTGCAAATGTCACATCAGCTTTATGATTGTCAAACACAAAGTTCCGACAATTGACCTTCTCATCTCCAGTCTTTCAAGACGGATACTCATTGCAAGGAGCAACAGCAAACATTGACAGTGACAATTTGGAAAGATCAGGATTAAAAGAACTGAGGCCGACGCAAATAACTGGCACATATCTACAAGTGTCACAATTTGAATGTGTTGGGATTATCATTGCCATCACAGCGTTTCCAAATAATAAGCTTTTTTGTGAAACAACAACAGGCATTTTAAGGCCATTTTCTTTGCAAGAGCGGTGGGTTAGCCTTGCGGGCCCCATAAAATCATCTCCATTTTGCCCTATTTTCTGCATCTCCCCTTGTTAACCCCCTTGCCCGCATTTCTTCTTCCACCACCTTTAGCCAAGTCTTTCTCGGTCTTCCCAGTCCTCTACTCCCTTCTACATTCATTTCCATCACTCTTCTCAACCAGTCACTTTCATCCTTCCAAAACACATGACCAAACCATCTCAACCTGTTTGTCTTCACAGCATCAATCACAGGCTCTATTCCCATCATCTTTCGCAATTCATCATTTGTCTTCCTCTCTCTCAACGACACTCCGCACATCCATCGAACCATTCGCATTTCCACCCTTTCCAACCTTCGTTGCTGCTCTACGTTCATTACCCATGTCTCGCTCCCATAAATCACAACACTTCTCACACATGCAGCATACACCTTTCCCTTCAGCTTCAGCGACACTCCCCTCCTCGTCAGCACGCCACTCAGTTCCCGAAACTTCTTCCATGCACATCTCACTCTCGCAACCGTTGTCGAGTCTGATCCACCTTCTCCATTCAGCATGTCTCCTAGGTCGGAAAATGTTTTCACACCTTCCAGCTTCACACCGTCTCCAAGATCCAACTCAACATTTCCTCCATCTGCAGCACCCTCTGTGCACACCTTACACTTGAACGTAGCTGGAACACTGGTTAATGACCCTCTCAGACCACCACATTTTTGATGAACCCACTCAGCACACATTGTACACTGAATGGAGTTCACTCGGACACCCTTCCTGCACACAGCACACGGCCACTTCCCAGTTCTTTCCACCTCACCACATGCTTTACCACTTGCCATCACCTTCGATTTTCTGATATTCACCTTCAGACCTTTTGTCTCCATACATTCCTTCCACTTGTTCATCTTCTCCTTCACTCCATCCATACTTTCCGCAATCAACATCAGATCACCTGCATACAACAACTCCCACGGTAAACTCTCCTTTACATTCCGAGCCAGCACCTCCATCACAGCTAAAAATAGTAGTGGGCCTCGTACCAACCCCTGATGGCACTCCCACCTTCAGCTCAAACTCACCACTGTTCCCGTCCTTTGTCCTGAGTTGTGCGCGCTCTCTCGTACATTGCCATCACTACTCTGATCAACCATTCCTCCACTCCCAACTTCCTCAATGCCCATGTCACTACTTCGCGTGGAACCCTATCGAATGCTTTCTCCAGATCAACAAACCCAAGAAACAACTTCTTCCTCTTCTCCATGAACATCTCCTGCAACTGCCTTACAATAAAAAGCAAGTCTGTCGTTCCTCTTCCTGGCATAAATCCAAACTGCATTTCGTCGATCTTCACTTTCTTCCTTATCCTCCTCTCCAACACCCTTTCCAATACCTTCATTCCATGCTCCAATAACTTTATCGCTCAATACGAGCCACAGTCCAGTGTCCCCTTCCCCTTGTATAGAGGGACGAGGGTACTCAGTTCCCAATCCACTGGAATGCGGCCTTCTTTCACCGCTTGATTACAGATCTCTGTCATTCTCTTCACACCCCAACTTCCCACTGCCTTCAACACATCTACCACAACTCCCGTCGGTCCTCCTGGTTTTCTACTCTTCATTGCTTTTATCGCTTCCTCAACTTCCTTCTCAGTTATCTTCTCTGCCGGTCCTAAAACTGGGTTACTCTCGATGTTGTCGTCCCATTTATTCGCTGCATTCAACAGCATTTCCATATATCTCTTTTTGTGAAAGGAAAGAAAAAAAAGAACATCAAAAGCCTCATTGTCCATCAGGCAAACTCTTCAGTACTTTGAATATTGAACACGTTGTGTCGTCATGTGTGCTGACCAACCATGAGGTGAAGACATAAACATATGGGCAATACCCCTGGCACTCACCTGATAGAATAAACAGTATACTGTATTGACTGAAGGTATTTTAAACCAATTTCAATGGTTGCTAGAAGACAGGGCAGCATGTACAATCAGACTAACATAATCATTAGCCTTTAAACAAACACACAAAAAATACCTATTTTGGGAGGAACCCTCCCCCCCACCCCCTCCACCTGTACGGAGTAGGGAGGAAACTCCGTATACCTCATAAAAACCCAATTTTTCTAATGCCTTGAACAAACAATGGTACATCACAGATAATGAAGGTTCTGGTGAAGTTTCATCGAAATTGCGGGTGCAGTTTCTGAGAAGAAAACAAATACCTATTTTTGGGGGCAACCCCTCCTCCCCCCTCACCCAACCCTGTATACCTCCTCAGACCCCAATTTTTTTTTATGCCGTGAACAAACTTTGGTGCAGTACAGATGGTGAAAGTTGTGGTCAAGGTTCATCAAAATTGTGTGTAGTTTCAGAGAAGAAAGCAAATACCGAAAGTCGTGGCCTAAAATA
>NC_136271.1:124163013-124305513 GCF_964187855.1 Myxine glutinosa | reverse complement strand
AACACTTATGGTTACACATAAACAATTATTCCATGCAATTTATTGTAACTTGGGATTCAATAATCCCGAGATGAATCGTATTATTTAATGATAGTACCTCAATGTTACGTCTTGCTCGTCAACACTAAAAATTGTGGTCGAGTTGTGACAAAACTTGGTGAATGAGTTGTTTTGGTGATGAGAACAAGCTGATTAGGTTTTGGTTAAGGTCTGGATCTACATCCAGCCTATCAGTGGGATACAAAGAGTAAACTGTTCAGCCTGGCGGAGATATGCACGAGTGCCGTTCTAATTGTACTGTATTTTAATTTTGCTACTCTGCGCACATGGAGCCAAAAGCGGGGTTACGCAATTGAGGGATTAACATCATCAAACTGACCTTAATACTGATAAGGCCGAGAAAAATATATTTCCGGTCTCTGGTCAGCGCACGCATCGATTTTGACCCTGCGTGTCACCAATTTTTTTTTTTAATTTCCAACGGTACCAACGGTACCAACAACAGGCCGGTACCAACAACCGGCCTGTTGTTGCCGGGCCGGCGCGCTATCTCGGGAAATACGGGTCTGTGAGGGTCGGCTTTGGTATCGACGTTCGCGTACGGTTCTCCCCAACAAAGCTACGTTTAGTTTGTCCAAATCCAACCAGCCGTTCCAAAGATATGAGTAGTGTTGTGTGCCGTGACGTCATGAATCCAATCGGCTGGATATTGTCATTTATTGAAACGAAGACGTTTTTTGTTGGGTTCGTGTAAAGCAACCAGAAGGCCAAGAGAGCTGCGGGTGGTCTCGTTAGTTAGGCCTGGATCCTATCTCGTTTGTCATGATGTTGTAAGTGTCTGTGATAATCTGGTGGACTGGGAGAAGAGATCGTGGGAGACCATCGGCCTGTTAGACCACTTGCGCATGCGCAGTGTTGACGCGATGGACGCATTGGAATGTTTAACGGTACGGCGAGGCGATCTCGAGAACGAAATGGCAGTCTATAATATGCTTGAAGAACTTAATAATTTTCAGAATAAATACATTTTAAAATAACTTAAGCTTGTGTTCATTATTTACAAAAAAGGCCGACAAGTCCCATTGGCTGTCTTTAATTTCTCTCTGGACGGCGCCATGGCTGATGAGGGAGGACCACAAGGCATGGGGACACAAAAAACACCTCTATATGTGCAATCCATGCTTTAAAAAAACAAAACAAAAAAAAACTGCATCGCCACATCAATTCTGGAACTTTGGTCTGATCAGAGACCAGCAATATATTTTTTTCGGCCGAAACTTGATCCAATAACACAATGTTGATTATGGACATGATAAACACGAGTTGATCGGTACACACACATAAAGGCCGCCTCTTATTCACCTGAAAAAACATGCCACGCCCTCTTTTTTGTATTATTATTATTATTATCTTTTTTTTTTTTTTTTTTTCACACAACATCGAGGCTCATGTATGCTCAACAGGCCTTAAAATGCATGTTGAGGCTCATGTAAAAGCTAACATTAAGGACAAAAAACCCCAAAACAAACGGACATAAGACGAAATAAAGGGAGCGGGAGAAAAGATGGGGAGAAAGGGGGAACACACAAGTACAACATTTGAGAGCAGGGACATCGGGAGATCTGTGGGAGGTAGAGGGTTTGGGGGGAGGAGGCGTGGGAGGTGGGAGAGGTAAAAAAACAAAAAACACATGGACACTGCAAGGACTTCCAGGAAAGAAGTCGGTATTTCAGAAAAGTGGATCTGGGGTGAATTAACAGGGGTAGAAAATATCAAGGTTTTAGATGGGGGAAGATAAGAGATGGTGGTGAACAGCTGTTTTAAAGACATGGAGGGATGAGTGGGATTGAACAGAGTGAGGGAGTTTGTTCTAGAGGTGGGAGATAAGAGGAATGAAAGAGTGAAGGTGAGCAGAGAGTCTTGATTTTGGCAGTTTCACCATAAGAGGGTTGCAGGCAGGTCTTGTGCGGCCTGTAGGAGTACTTGGGGGACAGAGCACAGACAGGGCTGGGGGGGCTAGGCCAGAGAGGAGTCGGTAGAAGACAGAAAGACCACCAACCTGCCTGTGGTGAGTGAGTGAAAGGCCCTCACAATCGGCTTCATCGCGGGAGATTCCAATGATTCTGAAAGCTCTAATGCAATACCATGAAACCCCGATCGCAGATTTGACATTCGCAGACCCAAACGTATTCGTGACTCAAAATGCAACCTGCTTCTACATTTTCCACACTGTACTTCACATATTTGCAGTTTTTGCAGACACAAAAAACATCTCCCACCAGCCGCAGGCATAACAGTTCTAAAACCATCTTCCACCATCTGCGCATGAACCACATTGAGCCATGCATAAACTATCTCCCACCAGCTGCGTGCAAAAAAACCAGTTCTATAACCATGTACCACCAACTACGCATTAAGCAGCTGTACGTGCATATAAGCCAACAATGGCCACCACCACTCCTTCATCTACCTACAACCTCTATGTGCACAACTACAATGTGCAGCGTGTCTTGGGTGCCATTCTTTCTTCTCGTCACGCTGCCTTGATCTGCTGCGATTCCTCACACTCGTGGACTTTTTGCACACATCGTTTTCATCATGGGTTCTAAGTGTACAAGTAGGACTGCTCCCAAGAGGCAGAAAAAGTCATCAACTTGAGCCACAAAGTGGAGTTGCATGACCGACTATCAAGAGGTGAGAGTGCTCTGTCCTTACAAGCCTCCCAGTCCCTGCTGTTGAAATCCCCATTGCAAGATGCTGCACCAACATGCTTCGTGGTAGGGATGGTGTTAGATGGGTGATGAGCTGAACTCGGTTTTTGCCAGATGTAGCACTTTGCATTCAGGCCATTTCTCGTCTCATTTAAATTTTCGTCTCATCAGAACACAGAATCTTTTGCTCATGCTCTGCATCTTCCACATGCCTTTTAGGAAACTCAAGGTATGCTATGTTGTCATGTGCCTTTTTCTCAGGATCAGTGACAAAAAAAATCTAAATTAAATCCATTTTAAATTTCAGGCTGGTACACAGCACAATGTGAAAAAAGTCAAGGAGTGTGACTACTTTCTGAAGGCACGGTCTGTATTCACGTTAACACGGCGTTTGTCCAAGAAGGAAAACCCCTTGTGGAGAGGGGAAATTATTCGTGCAGTATTAATGTTGTTTTATCATCACATTAATATTACGCAATTATCATTAGTCACAGTGTTGTTATTGCCCTTGCCAGGAGAGGGTATTGCATTTGAGTCTGTTTGTTTGTTTGTTTATTTGTCTGTTTGTTTGTCCGCACAGAATAAATATGATATTCTCTGCAACCGTTGGTCTGATTAGCAGGAAATTTTCACCATGAGGTGCACCTCCTCCTGTAGAATTCTTAAAAGACAATTATGACGTCATAGTTCACATGGTACTGGTGCCATCTTGGAAAAACCGAAAAACGTTGCACCTCTGTATATCCGACAACGCGGCATAGAAAAAATTGAGACGTGCCTCATTGTAAAGAACTCTCCATTCAGAATAACATGTTAATGATGATGTCATAGGTGCTTCCATTATGACGTCATAATTCGACAAGTACAAAGCTTCATCCGATCAAGATGAAATTTGTTGAGCATCATTGAGATAATAGTCAGGTTCACTATGTTTTTTCGTTCAAAATCATGGTAGATTAGCAAACCTATACATTTTTGGAAACGTTATTACATGGAAAATCTGAAAATCAATGTTTACATTTGCCAATTCCGACCAATTCGATTCGACCAATCGACCAATTCGACCAATTGCTTCGATCGACCATTTGACCAATTCGATCGATTCGATTCGATTCGATTCATCGAATTTGATCGACCATTCGACCAATTCGATTTGCCAATCAATTTGACCGACCTTTGCTTGTGTGGAACGGACTGTGAAAACGATGCGGACTATATTGTCGGATATGACACACAGGACAGTGATGACGAACTCTAAATGGCATATTCTGTAATCGTGTATGTTTGATGCCATTGACTGCCTGTGTATATTTTGTCATTGACTGCCTGTGTAGATGTGAAGTTATACTGACTGCATGTGTATATATGATTTTGCTGACTGTCTGTGTATGTTTGGTGATATGAATTATTGTGACACATTTTGATGTTATTAACTGCCTGTACAAAATGATAACATGTATTTGATCATGCAACTTATCACGAATATAAAGATAGTATTTTGCAATTCAAAACCTTTGATTCGTGTCTTACCATTCCCCATAGCACTAATTTGATACTTTCATTGGATTCCTTGTCCCTGAAAATATAGGTTTAGTATATTTTAAAAAGTTTTTAGGGTAATTAGAGGCAGAAATAGAACAAAATACGTATTTTACAGTGGCCATTTTGAAAATCCAAAATGGCCGCCATACAGGTATCTCTCCAAATGTAAACATTGATTTTTAGTTTCCTTATGCTATAACCTTTCCAAAAATGTATAGGTTTGCTAATCTACCATGATTTTGAACGAAATATAATTTATTGACATAGTGAGAACCTGACTATAAATTGGTGGAGGGGAAAAATAATAATAATGATGACGTCATCGGTCACGTGGTTCGGCCGCCATATTTGTTGTAACACGAAAGCCTCAAAACGATTAAAAACACATTCTGGTGAGGGTCTGCAATCTCTGATTGCTCTTTCTTGTTATTTTTGCAATTAGAAGCGGCCTTGTAAAAACGACATAACTAACCATCTTAACATGGACATGCACCTCAACACGGATATACACATTAACACGTATTTTGCCAAGGCAGCGAACTCCCTTATGCAGGAGGTGGGGAGGGTGGCAAATTAAGTCGCCGCAACCTCTATCATGTGACCCTTAGTCCTGTCAAGTTTATGTGAGACTGGATAATAATGACCGAATGCATCACTGTCAGACAGACATACAGACAAACATCCAATTGCATATTTTAGTACGATGATAAATTTTATTGAAGTTAAAAGACCAAATTTAACACCAACTTGTCTGAAGAAGAAAATTAAAGATCGAGATGTTCTTCAGCTAAAACCGAAAATAGAATCTCAAGACAAGAATCAACAGTTATGTAATTCTTACCTCTCGAATGCGCGTTATCTGGATCATCTGGATTTTTCCCCATTGCAGTTCAAGCTTTGAATATAAAAGAAAAGGCAAACCATCAACAATGCAATGCAATCCTCTCTCCCTCTGTGCCTCATGTACAATGTAACAGATTGGAAACTAAATCAAGTACAGTCACCTTATGATTTCTGAACTCCCCTCTCTCTCTGCATTTCTTCCATTTCTGGAAAAATAAATCGGATATCTCAACAACAGTATGAACACACACACACAAACAAAAACACACACACACACACACGCACGCACGCACGCACACACACACACACACACACACACACACACACACACACACACACACACACACACACACACACACACACACACACACACACACACACACACTATAAAGCTTTTATGCCTTGAAAGTGTTGAGGATGGCCAAGCAGTCAGTCACTCGAGGTTCCACCAGCCCATGCCAGCTTGCTCCTATCAGGCACATCAAAACAAAACCGCACAGTCATGATATCACAGGATAATCACCACTCCTTCGTGGTTATCACATGAAAACTTGTCGAATTGTCAGAGAGCTTTATTTATCTAAAATCACATCATCATTTCCTCCATTTGACACAGAGAAGAGCAATGAACAGTATTTAATTCAAATCTGATGTTTAATTAAATGTTTATATGTGATGCAATATCCTGCCTACGAGAAACCAATCCGACAGTTTATAATAAGGTCTGGAACCAAGACCAGGATAGACATAGACATCTCAAAAGTACCGAGCAATTAAGTTTTTAAATAAATAAATAAATAAGGAAAAAAATGCAACACAGATAATACAACAATAATTACCGAGAAGCAAGATATATATATATATATATATATCTATATATATATATATATATATATATATCTATCTGTATATATATATATATATATATATATATATATATATATATATATATATATATATATATATATATATATATATATATATATATATATATATATATAGTTATGTCGATGGGGTAGTGGATATGTAGAGTCGGGTAGATTTGTGTCGGTAACATGCTCCGAAGAAGAAGAAGAACCACCACCTTGTAATAAGTAGAGGACCTGTTTAGCCCGGATGTCGGACAAGTTGTATATCTGTCCCCGTCACGAGGGGGTGGGGCATGTTAACGAGCTTAGGGAATAAGGATAAATTATCCCTTGTACGTCTTACCCTTGATGATTTATCCTTTGTCCCTTATGGCACCGCAATAGACACAAACGCTGGAAGTGCCCATGAAAAGCACATTACAATAAATAACAATAAAACCAACCGGAAGCCAGGCATCAAGCACTACCACGAACAACCCCGACTTGGTAGAGGACACAGGACACCACAGGCCGAGAGCCACACCCAGGACAGTGATTGGGCAGGAGTTGGCCAACAGGAGGGCAGGAGCAAGAAGCTACCCGCTGATTGGCAGAGTAAAGGGTGTGCAAGAAGCAACTCGATGATTGGCATGGTACCACCGATGATGTCAGAGGCGGACTGCACGCTGACAGGTGGAGAACTGAATGAGGTCGTGGTGGCCTGCGGGGATTGGTGGAGAAGCGTCGATGACGTCACGAGACGGCCGTTAAAAGAACGCGATGACCAGAATTTTCTCTCTGTTTGGCCTTTTTCTTCCTCTTCTGCTTCTTGTGCTGGATGTGGAAAGACGCTTGGGCGCTGACTCTACCCCCTTGTCTTCATTCTGGACCTCGGTGCAAGCGGTTGTGTGCCGGCGTCGTCTCGTCCCCCCTGTTTGTCTGGCGTCTGGGATTGAGAGCTGCAGTTGACGGCAGTGGCGGCGCGTGGACAAGCGGACTGCGGCCTTCTTCCCGCGCAGGAATGGGGGCCTGAGACGGGGCTTGGCGAGGTGCTAGGACAGCCGATTGAACTAAGTGCACAATTAAACCACACACCATTATTTTCCAGTTCTTTTATTCCCCATATGTCCGTGTTGCGAGTGTGGTGTGAAGGATCCCATAAGAATTTAGCGTTACTGACACGTTTTCTTGTTATCAGCATTTCTTTTAATAACCCTTTTGTTATTTTTGTACATTTCTAAATCCGCGTTTGTTTGAGTTATTTTCCGCAGGTTCGGGGATTGCGGCAGGACCACAGGTAAGCTCTTCAGCTTCCTCTTCTTCTCTTTCTTCATCCGGCGTAAATATATAAATCCGCTATTTGAACTGAACACGCCCAGGAGTAACGCTCAATTGTCATCCGTGCTTCCCTACGGGATTCACCAAGGTAACACGTTCAGCCATTTGGGCTGGTAACTTTTGAGTTACCAGCCCAAAGAAAAAGTTACCAGCCCGAAGAACTGAGAGGAAAATAAGGACTCAAATTGGTGCATTTTAGGAGTGTTCAGGAATAAACTCCCTAAAAACCTAATAGCAACTATAGGTCTTCTCGAATAATTAAATAAAAAAACACTAGTGAATAATATTTTCATGACACCAAATACGTTTTATTGTCAGAAAAGTGAGGAAATTTTATAAAACGTTTGTGCATAGATCGATCAACATGTGCAGGACAGTCACAGTTGATAACTTGATGGTGAGTTAAAGTAATACAAAGTTGAGAAAAACGAGGTCTAGTAGTCGGTCTATGATCTATCACATTTCTTGTTAGTTTTACATATCTTCCACGGCAGCCTGTAAGTCCTCAATGTCATCCAGAACCACGTCTTCGCAGTCAGTGTCAAGGCCGGACTCGTAATCCGACTGTTTGTCAGGTGCTGATATTGGCTCCGGCAGACCAGCTCCCTCAGGTTCACCACCTGCAACAGCAGCAGCATCTATCTCCGTGGCCTGATCCCGCACCAGCTCTGGCAACAAGCTGGCCCCTACTCCGCTCCGGGTGAAGTTGGGCCTTCTCGTTCTCTTGGAACAGCTGTTCCAGAAGTTGATTGCTGGCTTAGGCTCAAAGTCGGTGATGTCCGCAGATTCTAGTTGGATGCAGAGCAAATCCGACATTGTTGTTGACTTGAGCCTGTTCCTGAGATCATTCTTCATGACCTTCATTTGTGAGAATCCTCGCTCACATTCGGCCGAGCTGGCTGGCAGTGTCAATATCAGGTCAATGACTGCCAGGATGTTAGGGCACACAGGCTGATAGGAGTCATTCACCTCTGGCCACTGCAGATCTGTGATTTTTCTATAGCATTACTATAGTATAAATATATAATTACTATATATTATAATAGTATAATCTATATAATAATAGCGAAAGGACTCGACTTTGTTATCCCTTTTACGCCGCACCCAGTGACCCGATGCCCACGGCACTAATGGATTTACGATCTACGAACCGCGCTCTTTGTTTATCACATACAGCCATACTCGAAAAATCTGAATTAGCCTACGTTGGGGCCCAAAAGCATCCGATTAACTGCCGATACGACGCCATCTTACGACGCCATCGTATTGGCGTCTGCTGAGCGAAGGCGAAGCAAGCCGTCCGCTGAGTGGACAATCCAGAGCATGCATTTGTGCCGGTGTCGACGATCGTTGTTCATATAAGCACTCTTCATTCTCATCTTTCTTCCTAACTCTTACTCGGACAAGCAAATCCCCTATGCCATCCATAATGGTACAGGTACACTCTATCCATACACCACATCTTCCCTTCCGTGGATGTTCCACGGTTTCGGCTAGTAATTACTATTATAGTTTATCTATAAAATATATATATTTATAAATATATAAAGATATATAATTACTATAGCATTTCTATAGCATAAAAGCATTTTTAAATCTTATTGGTGGGAACTATATGAATAAAGTATACTACATCTATAGTCATTCATAAATCTC
The DNA here is from genome assembly GCF_964187855.1 of Myxine glutinosa. Lineage (NCBI taxonomy): Eukaryota > Metazoa > Chordata > Myxini > Myxiniformes > Myxinidae > Myxine > Myxine glutinosa. The sequence continues at coordinate 124,296,575 of NC_136271.1, read as the reverse complement.
CCGCATATGGCATATTAGTTCCGTTTCGTATATTAGTTAATTTAGCTCCGTTCGACCAACGGAGTTCGTTTCGTACTATACAGCGAACCGAATATAAGGCGTATCCTCATTGGCTCTCGCTCGAATGGCACATCCAATCAAATACCACGAAAGAAAATATAAATGGCGTCGAATGTCAGACCCCGGATATAAACAAAAACAATTTGCAAACACAGAAAAAAGTATTAATTTGAGGGAAACATGCATTTTCAACAGAAAAAAGTCTGTTTTAAACGAACGTGTAGGGCAAAATCTATCCAGACCACCGGGCTGGCAACTCAATAAAGATACCAGCCCGGGACAAAAGTTACCAGCCACGGGCTGTCGGGCTGGCGTTAATTTCGCACAGTGGACCCGCGGGAAGCTTCTGCCGCCCTGACCATCTTCTTCGTGGTGCGAGTCGGGGGCCAGAGAACGAGCTGTTGGACATCATCCCTGACCATCTACAACCCCGTGTGAGTGTGTCTGAGTGTAAAACGGGCCCGTGTCCAGGGGAGTAGTTAAGACTGTAATAAGGCTGCACTGTGTGTTCTTCTTCTTCTCATTGTACATAGTGTAATAAACCAATTGTTATTCCATGTTTCTTCCTGATTCGACCGTATCAGTGATTTCCTCCATTGGGTAAGCATGGCACGATTAGGAACCGCTCGGATCGGGTTTAGCCATTGATAACGGTTCGGGTCACGGTTCGCTATCGCTCGGCGTTTCCACCTATAACCGTGATTCGGGCGGGGCTTATTTCCTTGCTTCCGGGCAACGTTGGTAATTAGGTATTAGTGATCAGTCCAATGACCCTACTCAACGCTGTCTGGAAGTGACGTCATAGCCCTGGATCCCGTCGGCTAGTCAAAGACAAGGGGACTAATCCCCCCTTGGTAAGGGGAAAGGCCGATGCTTGAGATCCGCAACAATTGGTGTCGGGGAGTGGGATTGGACCCGAAGTGCGCCTAACGCACTCAAAATTACGAGCGGCCGAAATTTAGTTAAAAATCCAAATTAAATCGTGACATGGATAACCAAGACGGTCGGATGCCGGTGGGGGTAGAAGATGAGGAGGTAGAGGAATTGGAATCGATAACCCAGGACCCCCGGGAAGAATGGGAAGAAGAGAGCATTGATGAGGGTGCAGCAGTAGGGGTGGCCGGCAAAGAAAATGGCGGCGCCGCGCACATGGCCGCGGTGCCAATGGATATGGGCACCTTAATGGCGCAAATCAAGGCATGCTTCGTGGTGCAAAGTAATACAATTGAAGGGTTGGAAAACAAAATGGGTGGCCAAATGAAAGAAATGAAGGACGGGTTAACGGGATTGGAAAACAAATTGGACGCCCAAAGTAACAAATACATCGGGGGAATCAAAAAATTGGGAAGGACATTGGGTGCAAGTTGAGCGAGACAGTCGCATTGGTACGCGACGAGGTAACGCGGAGGAACGTGGGAAAAGCGAGCCTGAGCGAGGCACAGTTATGTGGACCGGGGTAGAGATCGCGACTCGTGGTATGGAAAAGCTGACGGCCGCCGAATTAGAAGAGAAAATTTTAAGCGCGCCGGCGGTCGTTGGGCTAGAAATTGAAATAAAAGAAATAGTGGAAATTGGGGCTGAAGAGACGGCAGAGATAGGAATTAAATGGGAGAAAAAGATGGAATATGTGCAAAGTCTGGATTCAAATCGTGATGTCATGCTACCAAAACCAAAATGAAAGTTTGCAGATGCGGTTGGAGGAGAGGAGAATCCCAAAGGTCAGTAGGGTTGTGAGTGGCGCGAAAAGTTTTTTCGCGCGCTTGAGATCGCGACGTCACCCGGGCGCTCGTGGAAGGTCCGTGATGCGCTGTGTGAAAGCGAATGGCGCGCGTGAGGAAAAAGTGTGCACCGAAGCACGGGTGTGTAACAGGGGGGTGTGAAACCGAGAGTGAGAGTGAGTGCACAACGGAGTGTATGTGTGGTATGTGTGAAGAGTGCGACACAGAGTGTGAGTTGGCCGAGGAGAGTGTGCGGGAGTGCACACCAGAGCGCGTGATTGGGTGTGCAGCAGGAGATTGCACACCCATGGGTAGGTGTGCGCTGATTGGGTGTGTGCAGGAGTGCACACCCATGGGTGTTACAGAGGATGTAACAAGAGAGAGTGCACGAGAGGAGCGCGTGGAAGAGAAGTGTGTAACTGAGTGTATGGGATGTGTGAGTATGGAAAGGGTCGTGTGGTGTGAGAATGCGACTTGGGCATCGACGCAGACCGGGGCAGCGTTTCGGCCGATGTATAGCCGACGCGAGCTCTCGGGGTGTGGTGCGCTTTGTGTGCTGCGGGGGCCGGCGGGGATCGTTGCCGCGGTGGCGTGCACGATTCGTCCCGGGCCCCGCCCTGTATGGTCGGTGCCGTGCCGTGGCGAAAGCGGCAAACGGCACGTTTCAAGGGGAGGAAGGCGAGGTCGGACCTTCGCCCCCTGGCGGGAGCGGTGCTCCGACCGGGGGAGGTTGGGCCATCGTGCCGGAGACCGAAAGGCTCCGCGCAGAGATGGCGCCTGGAACCTCGGCCCAAGCATGCCTCCTCCCCAGAATCGAAAATGCCGGACGGACCCAACCTACAGGAGACCAACCACCCGCATGCATTGCTCGGCTTTTCAAAGCCGAGCTGTGAAAATGTATTCCCGCACGAAGAGGCTCATAGTAAGTGGACAATAGTAATGGCATTGGCGAATGGTACCTTTACCATTCATTTGGGGGCACATGAGCTTTAGGTTATGGGGATGGCAGTGTAAGCTAGCCGAGGGCGGGCTAGGATATTGTTAGGGATTTAGAGAAATGACAATAGGAGACACAAGATTTAAGTAGTGACTTTTGTACCGGTAGAGGGGGCCGTAGTCATATTAGATGGATGATAATGACGAGGGATGTGCTTAGCGTAAGGGATGACGGGGAAAGCGCAAGTTTTAGAGGGAAGTAGTCAGTTAGATGATGCTGTGTGTTTGTGGTATTGTTGACCAAATGAGGAATTGTGTGAGGATCTTTGGAATGAGCTTGGTGAAATGAGGCATTGGTCGAGAATGGTTGTGTGTGTGAGAATCTGGTTATTGTTGAGCTTGGTGAAATGAGGCAATGGTCGGGGATGACCAGAGAAAGTGCATGAATGGAGTATTGAGGATAAGTGTAAGTGTGTTGAGTGATTGACTTGCATGGGGTGCAAGTGGATAAATGGTGAGAATACTTGGTGTGTGGGAGTAAATAGTGTGGAATGAGTGGTGTGGAGTGCATGGTGCGAAGGAGTGGATGGGGGAAGATGGACCCCTTCACGAATACCCGGGGAGGGTAGTTTAAAAGGAGGTAGAGGGTCTAGGTAAATTATTGGATATTGACATCTGTGGTGCAGGAAGTAGCAGTGAAGTGCTTTGATGGGTGCGTGAGTCCGTGGAAATGGCTGGGCATGTGGGCTTAATTGGCGAGTATGGTTAAATGGGCAATCCGCCACTGGTAGTCTGTCGGGCAGGTGAGGCCGCAGGTAGACTCTGGGAGTCAGTTAGAGTTCAGAGTAGAGTTCAGTGGGGCCCGAGGATCCTAAGAGAGGACCTGTGTAGCCCAATGCCAGAGAGGGCATCAGAGGGGTGAGAGAGCCAGGAGGGCCTTCCCCACGTTAGGGTAGTTGTACGGAGCTAGACAAGCTCGGGTGGCGACTTCAGTGGTGGAGGTGCGCAGGTAGGTAGACCTGCTGGTAGAGCCACACGACCCAGCCCCGAAATTGTGCGAAGGCACAGTGGTGAAAAAATGGGGGAGTGAGAACCCAAATTTGGAAGAGCACCACAGGATGGTCAATGGCAATTGGTTTTTAGAACCACATTGTGTGAAGAGGCCAATTGAATTGGCAGGGCATGACCCCGGGTAGTTTAAATGAGTTAATGTCAATGAGAGTATTGTTACGGATTCATAACTTCCGTTATTGGGGTTTTCACCCACTTGACGTAGTTCTGATCTTATGTACTATTATTATGTTCAAAAGGTTTATTATTCAGGAACGGTTATCGAAAGTTAAAAAGGCTAACTTCGTCAGCACCGGAAGGAAACCGAACATTCGTGATACAGGAAACCGAACCGGAAGAGAGGAAGAGGAAGAAGCGGCGCGAGCAAAGTCGGAGAAGACGCGTGACGTCAGCGCTCCGTAACGAGCAAGCACTACCGACAGTCACGAGGGAATTTTGAGTTCCTTGAAAGGACATCCGGCGATAGGAAGTATCGCTGGAGGGGGAGAAATCTGCGTAGTCAGATTTGGGCGCTGTGATTCCGACGAATCCTCGCCTCGTCGCATCGGCTCAAGCAGGAGCCGTCGGCCATTTTGAACCCCGCGCTTCGGATATCAACGAAGGTTTTGCCTCGCGTCATCTACATACCAGCATCCTACCGTCTGTCAGAGATGTGTGTGTGCGACCGCTTCGTCTCCAATTACGTTGCGCGTTGCTGAGTGAGCGGTGAACGTGCGCCTCTGGAGGGCGCCCTGGTACAGTTTGGCGGGGCGATCTCCAAGGCCAACTGTACGCGCTTCGGATATCGACTGGAGAGCGAGATACTGGCTTCGACCGGATTTCGTTCTATCGACCGCTGGAGTGAATCACATACGCCTTGGAAAAGGTTATAGAGACATTGAGGAGTGTCCTTTCACTCGCTGGCAGAACAGTGAGTTACCTGACTTTATTAATTGTAAATAGAGTGCACTCTTAATGGCCATTTGTTGTACCGTGATTCCTGTGTATGATTTATAATACAATTTTGTTGATTTGTAATCATTGGTGTGGTTCACTATTGATTTTCAACACAGGGTAATATATTTTTCTGCCGGGGCTCCTCTCGGGGTTCAGAGGTTACCCAGACCAGGAGATTGTAGAGGACTCCGTAACAGAAATTGGGGGCTCGTCCAATTGACTCCAATTGACAATTGGGTCTTCGTCCGGGATTTAATTCCCTAAAAACGTCCATTTGGGATTGATCCAGATAGAAATTGGGGGTTTGTACTGTGGAAACATTGGGGGGGCTCGGCTTTGCTGATTAAATTCCATAAATCTCGGACGGTGGATTAACTTCCCTAAATTTCGTCCGGGAAAGAATTCCCTAGTTTTCCAATTTTGGAAATTTTTCAACATTCCCAAATTTTTCAAAAAACAAAAATATATATTTGGTTTTTTTGGGAAATTTCTTGTGTGAAGGTTAACAGGTGTTAACGGATAGTCACCATGGAGTTTGACGCAGAGAAGTTTACAGCAACCCCTAGTGAGGCACAGTTCCGAGCGTTACTAAAATCGGAACTCTTGATATTGGGCAAACATTTTAACTTGGAGTTAAAACTTCAGCTTCAGCATTTTAACTTCAGCTAAAATGAAGAAAACAGAGATGCAGACAGTGGTGATACAATCTATGGTGGAACTAGGAACATGGAGAGAGGTAGCCTTGGATTGGTTACCAGAAGAACAAGAAAATGTGGAGCTCCAGAAAGTGGAGATGCAATTGCAGAGCCAGGAAAGGTTAGAGGAGAAAAAAGCAGAGGAAAGGAGAGTTGAAAGAGAACTCCAGGAAAAGTTAGAGGACAAAAAAGCAGAGGAAAGGAGAGCTGCAAGAGAACTCGAAGCAGAGGAGAGAAAAGCCAAAAGGGAGGTAAAGGACCGTGAATTGGCGCGTCAGCAGGAAATTAAAGTCAAGGAGCTGGAGTTAATGAGAGAACGGGGAGAGGTACCATCCATGCCGACTGGTTTGACGAGTCAAAACACCTGGGATGTTGGCAGACATGTTGCAAACAGTTGTTGTCAATGGCCAGAAATCAGCCCCTTCTCCGCTTTCCTTTGGCGTTCCCCAGGGCTCAGTCCTGGGACCTATCCTCTTTCTTTTGTACACTCAGCCTCTATTTGATCTTGTTGCCAGACATTCAGTTGATCACCACGCCTTTGCGGACGACAATCAGCTGTACAAAGGAAGCACGATTCAACAAATCGTGCCCACTGTTGAAGTGTTAGAAGGCTGTATTGCCGACGTGAAGGCGTGGATGACCCAAAACAAACTTCAGCTGAACGATGCTAAAACAGAGTCTATGATTGTAAGATCGCACAGATGTCCTCTACAATGTTCACTTCCTACCACTATTCATGTTGGTGAAACCGATGTAAACTTTGTTTCGTCGGCCAAGAACCTTGGTGTGGTTTTCGACTGTAACATGACATTTTCCAAGCAAGTACTTCAAACTTGCAAATCAGCATACTTTCAGCTGCAAAAGATCGCATCCATTCGCCACTTTCTTACTCCTCAAGCTGCTCTAACTCTGGTCTGTGCCCTTGTCCTCTCAAGGCTAGACTATTGTAATTATTTGTATGCTGGCTGCCCTCAGTTTCTCTTGGCTAAGTTACAAAAGGTTCAAAACTCTGCCGCTCGTCTTGTCTGTAAGGCGAAGAAGTCTGACCATGTTACTCCGCTTCTTGAATCTTTACACTGGCTGCCTATCTCTGCTCGTGTGCAATACAAAATTTGCACACTATGTTATAAATCATTGTGTGGAACGGGACCTCACTATCTCTCCGATTTGCTCACTCTCTATGAACCTCGGCGACGGCTTCGCTCAAGCGACGACTCTATGACCTCAGAGCCGCCGCGCACCAACACCAAGTCGTTTGGCGAAAAATCCTTTTCCTTTGCTGCACCTCTGCTCTGGAATGACTTGCCTTCCTCTGTTCGACATGTTGACTCTCTTCCTGCCTTTAAAACCTCCCTCAAAACCTATCTGTTTCACAAGTCTTTCAAAGTCTAAGTCCTGTTTTCCCTTTGGTTTAAGGTGGGACAGAGATCGAGAGTATGTCTGTGTACATGTGCGAGGGAGGGAGGGGAGGAGGAGGGGGAGTACACATATGTGGGTTTTGAATGGGGAGGGAGAGAAATAGGGCAAGAGTGAAGGTGTGTCTGTGTGTGTTTGTGTGTGTGCGTTCGCATGATAATGTAAAGCGCCATGAGGGTAGGTTACTCTGCTTGATGGGGCTATATAAGACTCCTTTATTATTATTATGTGAGGCTGGTTCCACCCTTCAATGAAAAGGAGGGTCGCCAAGTTTTTTTTACACTTTGAGAAAGTGGCTCAAATGCTAAAATGGCCGGAGGAGTCCTGGACCATGTTAGTGCAAAGTGTTCTGGTGGGTAAAGCTCAAGATATTTATTCGGCTTTACCGATTGAGCAATGTGCAGATTATTAGATAGTGAAGAAAACCATTCTCAAGGCCTATGAATTGGTCCCTGAAGCTTACCGGCAAAAATTCCAGAATGCCAGGAAGAGGGAGAGTGAGACCCATGTGTAGTTTGCCAGAATGCAAGAAACCATGTTTGATCGGTGGTGTGATTCAAAAGGAGTTGGGAAAGACTTCGAACTACTGCGACAATTGATCCTGGTGGAGGAATTCCAACAGGGTGTCCACGAGGACATTAAAGTTCATCTGGAGGAAAGGAAAGTACCAAAGCTGTATGAGGCAGCAGCCATGGCTGATGACTATGTCTTAACCCACAGGATGGGGTTCCACAAACCTAACTTCTCGCCTGCACCGAGCCAGGGGAGCTATGGTACATCAGGGGCGGAGAACGAAAATTCATGGGGGCGGCCTCGAGATGAATACGAGGACCACTCTGATACCACGACTTCTAGGAATCCGAAGACAGCAGTTCCCAGGCAGACTTACGACTTACCCTCCTGGTGGCTCGAGGCAAACCACGAGGTTCTCTTCCGGGCCTACTTGCGCTTTTTGCCATAAACCTGGACACTTGATGTCCCACTGTTATGCTCTGGGAAAGGAAAATCAGGAGCGGAATTCGACTAGTACCACTCCGAATGCAATGCCAAATGTGAGTAATCGCCCTCAAAAGGGTTACCAACCATTTATTTCAGAGGGGTTTGTGTCACTGGATGGAGCCTCGACTAACCGGAGACCTGTTAGGGTATTGAGGGACACCGGAGCACATCAATCTTTAATGCTTGAAGGCATCTTGCCATTATCAGAGGAGACGGCAACTGGTGATGGTGTTCGTTTACAGGGGATTGGTGGCTGTGTTAGAGCTCCACTTCATGCCATCCATTTGGAGTCCGATGTGGTGTCAGGACCGGTCACCGTAGGTTTACAAGCCACTCTTCCTGTAGAGGGAGTATCTGTTGTTACCGGGAATGATTTGGCTGGTGGTCAAGTTTATGGTAACCCGATGGTTGTTAAAAAGCCCAGTAGGGAAAATAACACCACACCAGTTAGGGATGGCGACAAATTTAGCAAGTTATTTGTAGGTGGACTGAACTTCAAAACAAAGGCAGATGTTCTGGAGTCTGCCTTCAGCAAATATGGACCGCTTTTGGAAGTGCTGCTGATAAAAGACAGGGAGACACAAAAGTCAAGAGGGTTTGGCTTTGTCACGTTTGAAAACTCAAAGGACGCCAGAGATGCAGAAAAGGATCTGAATAGCAAGGAGTTGGAGGGTCGGACCATAACAGCAGGGAAGGCATTTCATAGGTGTCGTGGGAGCTACAGAATAGGACCACGGGGTAGTAGTTTTGGTGGTGGCCGCAATCGATATTATTATGAAGGCTCCCTAAGTTACGGCAGCTCCCGAAGGAAGGATTGTCAGAGTAGTGGCCAAGAAGGAGACCGCTATTCATGTGACTACAGTGACAAGCGATCCCACCGTAATTATTATGAAAGTTCGGAAAAGTTGAAGCACTGAATGCTGCGGCGCCGCCGAGCCAAGATTCCTACACGGATTAACTGTGAACGCCACGTTCCTAAAGGCGTCCATGTAGTGAACTTTCCTGCACGGACTAACCGTGAACTCCCCGTTCCTAAAGGCGTCCATGTAGTGAATACTTCCACGCCTCACCACCCCCAACCATCATGGAACCTGGCTTTCAGCTCGGCCTCCCGGGAAAAGTGTTGTAGTTTTGCTTGACTTGGGATTTTGATTACTACCCCTTAGCCTTCATTCAAAAGAAACGAAAAGTAAAATCGGAGGGGGATGAGATGGAGTTTGGCTTTGCAGGAGTCCAACTGGGAAATTGAACATGTACAGGGCAGGGACAATGTCGTTGCTGATGCTTTGTCCAGAGTGAATTAACTTTAGAAATCTCTGTGGGTTGTGTGAAATTTTGTTGCTTTATTTTTGAGATGTTGATAATTGTTGCTCACGGGAATTGATGATTTGGGGCGTGGGTTAATTTCTGTTTGGTTAAAGAGTGCATGCAAAGAAAGTTTTCGCCGTGTTCAAACTTTCTTTCTTGAGGGGGGGAAGTGTTAAGGATTCGTAACTTCCGTTATTGGGGTTTTCACCCACTTGACGTAGTTCTGATCTTATGTACTATTATTATCTTCAAAAGGTTTATTATTCAGGAACGGTTATCTAAAGTTAAAAAGGCTAACTTTAAATGATACAGGAAACCGAACCGGAAGCGAAGAAGAGGAAGAAGCGGCGCGAGCAAAGTCGGAGAAGACGCGTGACGTCAGCGCTCCGTAACGAGCAAGGTCTACCGACATTCGTGAGGGAATTTTGAGTTCCTTGAAAGGACATCTGGCGATAGGAAGTATCGCTGGAGGGGGAGAAATCTGCATAGTCAGATTTGGGCGCTGTGATTCCGATGAATCCTCGCCTCGTCGCATTGGCTCAAGCAGGAGCCGTCGGCCATTTTGAACCCCACCAACGAAGGTTTTGCCTCGCGTCATCTTCACACCAACATCCTATCATCTGTCGGGGATGTGTGTGTGCGACCGCTTCGTCTCCAATTACGTTGCGCGTTGCTGAGTGAGCGGTGAACGTGCGCCTCTGGAGGGCGCCCTGGTACAGTTTGGCGGGGCGATCTCCAAGGCCAACTGTACGCGCTTCGGATATCGACCGGAGAGCGAGATTCGGGCTTTGACCGGATTTCGTTCTATCGACCGCTGGAGAAAATCACATACGCCTTGGAAAAAGGTTATAGAGACATTGAGGAGTGTCCTTTCACTCACTGGCAGCGCAGTGAGTTACCTGACTTTATTAATGGTAAATAGAGTGCACTCTGAATGGCCATTTGTTGTACCGTGATTCCTGTGTATGATTTATAATACAATTTTGTTGATTTGTAATCATTGGTGTGGTTCACTATTGATTTTCAACACAGGGTAATATATTTTTCTGCCGGGGCTCCTCTCGGGGTTCGGAGGTTACCGAGACCAGGAGATTGTAGAGGACTCCGTAACAGTATAGTTAGGATGAAATCTCTTCACACCATCCGCATCCACTCACCAAGGTGACAGAACTCCACACCGGATTTTGCAGATGGTTTGGAATGAGAGACGCATTTCGACGTGATTTGACATTGTGTGTATTTCCATCTCTTCCTGCTTGGGAGGGACTGGATGACAAATTTGGCATAGAGGGGGGATAGAAAAGACAAGACGTAGCGACGAATTTGTAAAGTGTAAATACGGGGAAGGGCAAGGGTCGTGTCGGCTGACATGGGGGGTTACGAACGGCTAGGGACGAGCTTTCTCCGCTCGCTCTCCCGTGCTCCTCATGTTGCATTGCCTCGTATTGATGTGTACCTTTGTGCCCTTGCCCCCGCTAAACTCTCTGCTTTGTCTTTCCTCCCCACCCATGGACCCATATCTTTTGTTAAGGGGAGTGTGCAGGAACCAGGAACTGTGCTGCGGCACGTTGCCACCCTTGTGCTGCATCCTGCTACCTGTTGCCTGCACCAGTACACCTATGGACCACACGTTCTGTGGCCTGGCACCTTTGCTGGGGCAGACAATCGCTGCAAACGTTACCTTGTGCCCTGCGGACCACTGTTTTAAGTGGCCTCGATGCCATGCAGTCGGACCACCTAAGTTGGCCCTGCTGGCCGAAATAAAAACGGACACGGTTTGTGCCTTTTTTATTTCCTTTGGTGTGTCAGGAAAAGAAGACTAAGTTTTTATGATGGCACACCGAAGACGAAGCAAGAAGACGCAGCCAAGATGCAGCAGCCCAGCAGCCAAGCAGCAAACATTGATTTTTGAAATGGGATTATAATAATAATAATAATAATTCATTTATTTTGTATAGCGCTTTTCCAGAAGCCCAAAGGCGCTTTGACAGAGTGGAAAACATAATGCATAACAATACATGAAAACAACAATTGCAAAAAGACAAGAATCAAGAAAACAAACAGCAGCGATATACGGCATATATATAAGACAAGAATCAAAAAGACAAGACAAGAATCAATAGGGAAATATTTAAAGCAAAAGGAGGGAGAAGGAGAAGAGATAGTCAGGGGTTAAATGCTGTGGGTTGAATGTTGAATGCAGCGTTGAACAGGTGGGTCTTTAGTGATGTTTTGAATGTGGTGAGTGAGGAGGAGTCTCTGATGGTGTGAGGTAGTGAGTTCCAGAGGGTGGGAGCAGCGATGGAGAAGGCCCTGTCCCCCCAGGATCTGAATTTGGTCCGGATGGAGGGGGTCAGGAGGTTGGTACCAGCAGAGCGGAGGTTGCGGGTGGGAGTGTGTCTGGAGAGGAGGTCAGCCAGGTAGGATGGGGCCAGGTTATGGAGGGCTTTGTATGTCAAGAGGAGGATTTTGTACTGGATTCTCTGGGGGATGGGGAGCCAGTGAAGCTTGTAAAGGACGGGGGTGATGTGGTCACGGGTCCGGGAATGAGTGAGTAGACGGGCAGCGGAGTTCTGAATGTATTGGAGTTTATTGGTGATTTTTGAGGGTGAACCATAGAGGAGGCTATTGCAGTAGTCCAGACGGGAGGTGATGAAGGCGTGGATGAGGGTTTCTGCAGCCGTGGAGGAGAGGGATGAGCGGAGACAGGCAATGTTTTTCAGGTGAAAGAAGGCTGACTTTGTGATCTGTTTAGTGTATTTGTCGAAGGAAAGGGTTTGGTCAAAGATGACGCCAAGATTCCGGATGTGAGGGGAGGTGGATACTGGGATACCGTCGATGTTGAGGGCAAAGTTATGGGTGGATTTTGTGAGCGTTTTTGGGCCAATGATGATTATTTCAGATTTATCACAGTTAAGCTTGAGGAAGTTGATTTGAAGCCAGGATTTTATTTCAGTGATGCAGTTTGTCAGGATAGAGTGGGTGTCGGTGGAGACGGACTTGGTGGAGATGAAAAGCTGGATGTCATCGGCGAAGCAGTGGAATTGGAGACCATGATGGCGGATTAAGTGACCGAGTGGGGACAGGTAAAGGATGAAGAGGAGGGGGCCAAGAACTGAACCTTGGGGGACACCTTGGGGGAGGGGAGCAGTGGGGGATTTGCAGTTATTGATGGAGATGAACTGGCATCTGTCAGAGAGGTATGATTTAATCCAAGAGAGGGCAGTGCCGGTGACGTTAAAGGTGGATTCAAGTCGGGTGAGGAGGATAGTGTGATCGATGGTGTCAAAGGCAGCGCTGAGGTCGAGGAGGACGAGAATGTTGAGGTTGCCAGCGTCAGAGGAGAGGAGAAGGTCGTTGGTGATTTTGAGGAGAGCAGTTTCAGTACTGTGGTTGGAGCGGAATCCGGATTGGAATGTTTCATACAAGTTATTGGCAGAGAGATGATGTTTGAGTTGAGTGGCTACAGCGCGTTCCAAAACTTTTGACAGAAAGGGTAGGTTGGAGATGGGTCTGAAGTTGTTTAGGGTGTCAGGGTTTAGACCAGGTTTTTTTAGAATGGGGGTAACAGCAGCAATTTTGAGGGAAGGTGGGACGATGCCTGTAGACAGGGAGGAGTTTATTGTTGCAATGATAAGTGGAGAGAGAGCAGGGAGGGAGGCTTTGACAAAGCTGGAGGGGATGGGGTCAAGAGTGCAGGTGGCAGTTTTCATTCCTATGAGGAGTTCAGAGAGGTCAGTAGGAGAGATTGGGGAGAACCGAGACAGGGGATGGCAGGACAAGGGGGGGCAGGTGGTTGGAGGGGGAGCGGGTGCGGCGGTGGTCAAGCTGTTGTAGATGTTGTCAATTTTGCGTTGGAAGAAAGAGAGGAAGGAGATGCAGTTGTCTACTGTGAATGACTGGGTGGTGGTGTTCAGGGGGCGGAGGAGTTTGTTTATTGTCGAGAAGAGTGCTTTTGGGTTTCCGGAGCCAGAGTGGATAATTTGAGAGTAGTAGGCAGAGCGGGCGCGGGAGAGGGCATCTTTGTAGTGTTGTATGTGGTCCTTGTAGGCTTGGGAGTGAACTGTGAGACCCGTTTTATTGCGGAGTCTTTCAAGTTGGCGAGCACGAGTTTTCATCAGGTGGAGTTCAGGGGTAAACCAGGGAGCAGAATGGGTGAAAGAAACTGTTTTGGTTTTTACAGGCGCAAGCTGGTCAAGGCAGGAGGAGAGAGTGTGGTTGTAGTAGTCAGTGAGGTCGGAAGGGGTGTGGAGGTCAATGAAGGGAGAAGTGGACATTTTTTCAGAGAGGGTGGATGAGAGTGAGGTAGGTGAAAGAGCGTTTAGCTTACGGAAGTTGATTGTGCGATAATGCCTTGGTGTTGGGGCGGGGATGTTGATGGTCAGAGTGATGGCTAAGTGGTCAGAGAGGGTGAGGTCGGAGCCATAGAGATGGTGCAAATTTAATCCAGTGGAGCAGACAAGGTCCAAAATGTGACCACGGATATGGGTAGGAAAGTCGACATGTTGAGTGAGGTTAAAGCAGGTGAGTAAATCAGTGAAGTCAGTGGTTATTGTGGAGTCAGTGGAGTCCATGTGGATATTGAAATCACCAAGGAGGAGGATTGAGGGGGAGAGGGAACATAGCTGGGTCAGAAAGTAGGAGAAGTCAGACAGGAATGATGGGTGTGGTTTGGGAGGGCGGTAGACGACAGCCATGACTGACTGCGTGTGACCAGAGAGTTTTAAAGCCAGGTGTTCAAATGATGGAGCAGATGAGATGGAGATGAGGTTGGTCTTGATGTCTTGACGGTGGATAACGGCAATTCCACCACCTCGGCCCTCCGAGCGTGGTTTATTGACGTAGGAATATCCATTGGGTGTGGTGAGGTTGAGTGTGTAGTAGTCCAGAGGTTGTTGCCAGGTTTCGGTGAGACAGAGAAAGTCCAGTTTGTTATCCAGGATGTATTCGTTCAGGATGAGGCATTTATTGTTGAGGGACCGGGTGTTGAACAGGGTGAGCTTGATGTTGTTTTGAACAGCAGGGATGAATTCAGGTGATTTAGCCAGGGTTCGTAGGCAAGAGGTGCGATCGTGTGGGTTGCTGTGACCAGGTGCGCTGGGACGAAGAGTGAGAGTGCGCTGAGCCGACCAGAGGACGGGGATGGAGTGACCTGATTGCAAATAAACAAACTTGCGACCGGAGCCACGGTGAATGTACCTGGGTCGTCGGAGGAGTCCATTTGATTTGATGGCAGAGATGCATGATGGGGTGGAGCGGGTATTGAGCAGAAGAAGCCTTGCGGCGGAGTACTTCAGAGCCATGCCAGGCAGGAGCGAAGGGACGAGTACGAGGCCAAGGTCGAGGAGGCAAAGCGGCAAACGCAGCGGCAAACGCAGCGGCAAACGCAGCGGCAAACGACTGCAGCCGCTAATCAAGACCACAGCGGCAAACAAGGCCACAAAGACCACAAGGCCACCGGCAAACAAGGCCACGGCCACAAACAACGGGAGCGGGCCTTTCGATTCCGTATTCCGTACCATCAAAAGCAGATTCCGTTATCCAGCCGGAGAACACGCGGCACGTGCGGGTGTGAAAAGGCAGGACAGGTGCATTTTTATGGTGCATTTTTGATGACTGTGCATTTTTGTGCATATAGGTGTATGGTGTATTGGTGCAGTGCAGTGCAGTGCATTCTGTGTTTCTCCTCTCCAAATTTCTCTTCTTTCCCACAGAAGAACAGGTCGTGGGTTGTAGAACTGTAAATAAATAGATTAGTCTTGTAAATAACATGCTCCCCACCGGCTTTATGTTTAGTTTGCGAATTAGTTCCGTAATTCGGTTAGTTGTGGGTGTGAATCTGTTAGTTAGTACACAACGCAGTAGGTGGGACATATCTAGTGTTTAAAACTGTCACACACAGGGTGTTAGAGTAAATGTAGAGGGAAACCACACCTAAGTGTGACACAGTTAAAAAGTAGTCCTGACCCTTGCATCAAAACCAGTCGTACTCACTTGTATGGGTTCGGCTCGGGGACGAGCCTGGCGAAGGAGGGGTGCAGTGTTGCGGTTTTGAGAGTGTACATATAACATCATTAAAGGTTAAAGGTTTGCCCCCGAGTTAGTCCACAAGCAACACGTAGGCCCATTTGGGATATTAGTTATGTCATAGTATGTGTGAGGATAAGGCCATTTCCCTAGTATAATCTGCGTTGTGTAACAGCAAAGCGGGGGAGACAGCAACGGTAAGAGCCATAACCAATCAGGGCTCCAAGGGCATGGCGTGAGGGGTGTGGTAAGGGCGTGCCTATATAAGCGCGCGCACAAAGCCCTTGGAAGGACTTGTTGGGAGAGCGCACTGTATGAAGACTCTCGGAGGACTCGCGAAGGACTTGTCTGGAGAGCGCACTGTAAGAGGGACTTGCACGATTGCGCTTTGTATGAGGACGTATGCGACAAGACTTCTGCGGGAGCGGCGCTTTGCTATTGAACTTGCATTGGGAGCGCCTATGGACTTGTATTGGGAGCGTAAAAGCGCCTGTCCATCTATTACGTACGCACCCACACCAGCGTAACCGCCAAGCCCAGCTTACCATTCGCCCCGTAATTGTCCGATCCGCGCCAACGACCCGCGGGGAGCTTCTGCTGCCCTGACCATCTTCTTCGCGGTGTGAGTCGGGGCCATTTTGGGCAGGGCCGGAGAACGAGCTGTTGGACATCATCCCTGACCATCTACAACCCCATGTGAGTGTGTCTGAGTGTGAAACGGGCCCGTGTCCAGGGACTAAGTTAAGACTGTAATAAGGCTGCACTGTGTGTTCTTCTTCTTCTCATTGTACATAGTGTAATAAACCAATTGTTATTCCTTGTTTCTTCCTGATTCAACCTTATCAGTGATTTCCTCCATTGGGTAAGCGTGGCACGATTAGGAACCGCTCGGATCGGGTTTAGCCATTGATAACGGCTCGGGTCACGGTTCGCTATCGCTCGGCGTTTCCACCTATAACCGTGATTCGGGTGGGGCTTATTTCCTTGCTTCCTGGGCAACGTTGGTAATTAGGTATTAGTGATCAGTCCTATGACCCTACTCAACGCTGTCCGGAAGTGACGTCAAAGCCCCGGATCCCGTCGGCTGGTCAAAGACAAGGGGACTAATCCCCCCTTGGTAAGGGGAAAGGCCGACGCGTGAGATCCGCAACAATATATATATTTATATTTCTTTATTATACATACATATTGTCGTGCGATTCCCCAGGTGAACACCACAGGGATCACAAATGGCCCAGCAAGCTTCAACTCCGAGCCAACAATCGGTTCAAATGCAGATTTTACTACATATACGGAGGAAGAAAGAGAAGGGAAAACTGAAGAGCTTAGCTGTGGTCCGCCGGCAGTTCCCAAACCTGCAAAAAATAACTCAAACAAACACGGATTTAGAAAACCGAGGCGGATTTAAAATGTACAAAAATAACTAAAGGGTTTATTAAAAGAAATGTCAATAACAAGAAAACGCGACGGTAAATCTAAGTTCCTAAACGGGACGTCCCCCACACCAGACTTGAACACAGACGAAGGGAAGAATAACCTGGAAAATAATGGGGTGTGTGTGCACTGAGCTCCGATCACTGGTGGGATCTCGTCAGGGTCTGCGCACGGGTCCGGAGGTCGTGGCGTGGGAACACGCCCAGTCGGCCTCGATACACCCTTTCACGCTGCAGCGCTTGTACATGAGTCGTACGCACGGAGAACCGCAATTCCCGGGCCGCGGCTCTTCCTGCAGCCTCTGTACGTCTCTGGTGGCGTCTTTGAACACGGTTGGTCCGATCGCTTCCTGGGGCCCGTCCACGCACAGCCGTCTTCCACCAAAGTCCGGAACCAAGAGGAGAGAGTCGAGGGCAGAGGAAGGCGTGGGGGCAAGAGAGAGAGGAAAATGTCGGTCTCTATCTTCTTTTTTTATTGATCGTCTTGTGACATCATCTGTGCCTCTCTATCAATGCCCGCAGGCCACCACTACAGGCCCAGCTCTCCACCATTCAGCACGCAGCCCCTTCTTACGTCGTCGGTCGAACTTTGCCAATCATCGAGTCGCTTCTTGCTCACCCTTTTCTCTACCAATCAGCGAGATGCTTCCCACTCGCCCCTCTTTTGACCAATCAGCGAGTCCCTTCTTACCCTGGCCTTCCTGTTGGTCAACTCCCGCCCAATCACTATCACCTTCTGGGCGTGTCTCGGCCTGCTCAACCGATGTGTGTCTGCCAGGTGGGATTGTCAGCCCTCGTGCTTGATGCCTGGCTTCCGGTTGGGTTTATTATTATTATTATTTAATGGGCCTTAATTGCCATTCTCACAAGTGTGTATTGCGGTGCCATAAGGGACAAAGGATCAATCACACAGGGAACGACGAACAGGGAAGTAGTCAACATAATCCCTATAACTTGTTAACATGCCCCATTCCTCGTAATGGGGACAAATATACAACTTCATCCGACATTCGAGCGAAGCAGATCCTCTGCTTATTACATGGTGGTGGTTCTTTTTCTTCTTCACGACAGTCGGAGCATGTGACCTACACCTGGTCCAAAGTATCTCTACCCCACCGACATAACTAACACACACACACACACACACACACACACACACACACACACACACACACACACACACACACACACACACACACACACACACACACACACACACACACACACACACACACACACACACACACACACACACACACACACACACACACACACACACACACACACACACACACACACACACACACACACACACACACACACACACACACACACACACACACACACACACACACACACACACACACACACACACACACACACACACACACACACACACACACACACACACACACACACACACACACACACACACACACACACACACACACACACACACACACACACACACACACACACACACACACAACCTCTCACCGGAAGCCGACCACATTCTGCTGGAATGGCGAAAGGAAGAAGGATCTCAGAGATAATGCCGCAGCTGCCATGGTACATAGAATCATCAATTAGAGATGGATGTAATCAGCTTTTTCCCCCACAAGCAATATCTCAAAATGGATGCAAGAATAGTTGTAATGGGAACAAGTTGTAATGGGAACATATCCACAAAGGAATTTAAGGAAGTTACACTATAAACAAGGGGAAAAAAAAAATTGATATGGGTGGAAATACCTATGATGAGACATTCTTCCAAACAGCCAAATATGTAACCCAACACAATCAGCTTTCCAAAACGCAGGTCCAATGGCAACATGGCAAGCACTTGGCCGATGACCGTGATCTCGCCGTCATAGGGACATGTGTGCCCATCATCCATGGACATTGTCAGGGCCCCAATCTGCAAGGAGAAAAACATCCGATGCATGTTTTTTGCTCGAAAGAGAGCGAACACAAAGACCATACAATAAATAGAGCGGGAGAAAGGGGGGGGGGTGGGGGCGGGGAAGAGAAGGGGGAGAGAGGAAAGTACAAAAACAGTAGGGAACAAGGCTATCTGTGGAAGAGAGAGGGCTGGGGCAGGGTACACAGGATAAACAAGACAGATCAGGGAAGAAAACAGGGAATTTTAAGGAGGTGGGTTAATGGGGTTTGAAGAGATCAGGGTTTTGGATGAGGGTAGAAGAGATCAAAGTTTTGGATGGATGGGGGAAGTTTAGAGATGGTGGCGAACAGCTGTTTTGAAGACTTGGAGGACGGAGTGGGATTGAAGAGAATGTGGGTATTTGTTTCAGAGGCAGGAAAAAAGAGTAATGAAAAAGTGAAGGTGAGCAGAGTGTCTAAATTTTGGCCGTTTCGCCAGAAGAGGGTCGCTGGAGGACCTCGTGCATCCTGCGGGAAAACATGGGGTACAAAGCACAGACAGAGCAGAAGGAGCAAGGCCGGAAAGAAGTCGGTTGAAGATAAAAAGACCACCAACATGCCTGCGGTGAGAGTGTGAAAGGCCCTCAGAATCAGCTTCATCGCAGGAGATACCAACTATTCATAAAGCCTTGGTTTCTCCAGTGTGAAGCAAAGCTAGGTGTGAGGCAGGGTCACTAGCCCAGAGGGGAGAGCAGTACTCCATTGAGCTGCGGATGAAAGCCTTGTATGTGGTGAGGAGCTCAGGTGTGCCAAGGAAGGACTTCGCACGACGGAGAATGCCCAGTCGGCAACTGGCTTTCGAAATGTGGTTTTCCCAGGAAAGATCATGGCAGATAGTGAGACCCAATAGCTTGAGTGACACAACTTATTGGAGAGGATTGTTGAGAAAGCAGAGACCACCTTTGGAGGCCATTTTTCCCCGCAGAGCAGGGGTTGGCCTTTTTCGGGCACCGTGGTCCCCTTTTTTGAAGCAAAGTTTTATGGCCGGATGCCCTTCCTGCCGCCAACCCTGTTAGTCGCCTTTTGCGACACACAGGGAATTACCAGTGAGCTGGTATTCAATTTTCCGGACCTCGGAAGGATGACAGGCTGAGTCAACCCCCCCGGCGTTCATTCAGCGATCGACCGGGATTCGAACCCAGGATCCTAGGATCCCAAGCCGGCACCCTAACTGCGAAGCCAACACCTGGCTTATAATTTTAAAAGAAAAGGATGAACCTAATCACTGTTCGTTTATAACTTTATATCGTTATATTGTGTATAAATATAGTAATAGGAAAAAGATTTTTTCCCCCTAAAGATAGACAGTCTTTGGAGAGACATAGTGAGAGTGTGAGATTTGTCAGGATTGAAAGACATGTTCCACGTGTTTGACCAGTTTGGGATTTTATCTCGGTCTGCAAAGAGTGAAGAGGACGCTGTCTGTCGATCTGAGGGTTGAGATATGGAGCAGCAGAGGGTGGAGTCGCCTGCGAAAAGACAAAAACAATTTTCTGGAGAGTCGGATAGATCATTGATGAAGCTTAGAAAGTGCACAGGGCCCAGAACACTGCCTTGAGGAACTCCAACCTGGACAGGACGAGGAGATGAGAGCATGTCCAGAATAGAGTGGCCTGTTCTGAACCCAAGTCGATGATCTGAGATCAAGCCATTGGAGAAGGATTGAATGTCGAAAGCGATAATGGATTCCATGATGATGGATGATGGACAGAGTCCAGGAGCAGCAGGATGCACCTGGGTAAGGTGGGAACAGAAAGCGATGGGTTTGGGACACAATAATTTGAGGCAAACACATAGTTTAGGCATTCAGCCTCATCACAGGCAGTGTCAGCTGTGTGGCCATTTGAGTTAAGGGAGGGGATGGAGGGGGAACAAACACCAGAAACAGACTTGACGAGATGCCACCAGGATTTGGAGGAGGTAGACAGGTTTGGGAGTTCTGTCTTGAGCAACAACAACAACATGCATTTTAAGGCCATTTTCCCAGCTCGAGCTGGGGTTAGCCTTGCGGTCCCCATTACAATCTTCTCCATTTTGCCCTATTTTCTGCATCTCTCCTTGTTAACCCCCTTGCCCGCATTTCTTCTTCCACCATCTTTAGCCAAGTCTTTATCAGTCTGCCCCGTCCTCTAGTTCCTTCTACATTCATTTCCATCACTCTTCTCAACCAGTCACTTTCATCCTTCCTCAACACATGACCAAACCATCTCAACCTGTTCCTCTTCACAGCATCAATCACAGGCTCTATTCCCATCATCTTTTGCAATTCATCATTTGTCTTCCTCTCTCTCAAGGATACTCCACACATCCACCGAACCATTCGCATTTCCACCCTTTCCAGCCTTCGTTGCTGCTCTACGTTCATTACCCATGTCTCGCTCCCATAAACCGTAACACTTCTCACACATGCAGCAGACACCTTTCCCTTCAGCTTCAACGACACTCCCCTCATCAGCACGCCATTCAGTTCCCGAAACTTCTTCCATGCACATCTCACTCTAGCAACCGTTGCCGAGTCTGATCCACCTTCTCCATTCAGCACGTCTCTGAGGTAGCAAAATGTTTTCACACCTTCCAGCTTCACGCCATCTCCAAGATCCAACTCAACATTTCCTCCATCTGCAGCTCCCTCTGTGCACACGTAACATTTCAATGTAGCTGCCACACTGGTTAATGACCCTCTCAGATCACTGCATTTTTGATGAACACACTCAGCGCACATTGTACATTGAATGGAGTTCACTCCGACACCCTTCCTGCACACAGCACATGGCCACTTCCCAGTTCTTTCCACCTCACCACATGCTTTCCCACTTGCCATCACCTTCGTCTTTCCGATATTCACCTTCAGACCTTTTGTCTCCATACATTCCTTCCACTTGTTCATCTTTTCCTTCAGTCCATCCATACTTTCCGCAATCAACACCAGATCATCTGCATTCAACAACTCCCACGGTAAACCCTCCTTTACATTCTGAGCCAGCACCTGCATCACAGCTACAAATAGTAGTGGACTTAGTACCGACCCCTGATGCACTCCCACCTTCACCTCAAACTCACCACTGTTCCCGTCCTTCGTCCTTACAGCTGTGCGCGCTCTTTTGTACATTGCCATCACTACACAGATCAACCATTCCTCCACTCCTAACTACCTCAATGCCCATGTCAATACTTTGCGTGGAACCCTATCGAATGCTTTCTCCAGATCAACAAACCCAAGAAACAACTTCTTCCTCTTCTCCATGTACTTCTCCTGCAACTGCCTCACAATGAAAAGCGCGTCTGTCGTTGCTCTTCCTGGCATAAATCCAAACTGCATTTCGTCGATCTTCACTTTCTTCCTTATCCTCCTCTCCAACACCCTTTCCAATACCTTCAATCCATGCTCCAATAACTTTATCGCTCAGTACGAGCCACACTCCAGAGGGTCACCTTTCCCCTTGTATAGAGGGACGAGGGTACTCAGTTCCCAATCCACTGGAATGCGGCCTTCTTTCACCACCAGATTACAGATCTCTGTCATTCTCTTCACACCCCAACTTCCTGCTGCCTTCAACATATCTCGCACAACTCCCGTCGGCCCTCCCGCTTTTCTACCCTTCATTGCTTTTATCGCTTCCTCAACTTCCTTCTCAGTTATCTTCTCTGCCGGTCCTAAAACTGGGTTACTCTCTATGTTGCCATCCCATTCATTCTCTGTATTCAACACCATTTCCATATATCTTTTCCATCTTCCTTTAATTCCATCTGGGTCGACAACGATTTGTCCCACTTCATCCTTCAAGCAGCTCACCCCCATCACATCACACCTCTCTTTCGCTATCTGCTTTGCAATCCTGAATACTGCTTTCTGACCCTCTTCCGAATCCAAGCGTTCTCCGAACATTTTCCTACATGCCTCCTGCGCCTTTGCTTCCTCTTTCTTTGCAGCCTTCCTGGCTGCCTTATAACTTTCATGCTCTGCTGTTTCTGCTCCCGTACCCTTCGCCTTCTGCCACTCCTTGAACTTCTTCCTCTTCTCGTCAATCCTCTTTCCAACTTCATCATCCCACCACCATGTTTCCGAGTGCCTCGGTGGTCCTTTTGTCCATCCACATACCTCACCAACGGCTCCCAACAGACGAGCTTTCATTGACAACCAACCACTTTCAAGCTCAACCACATCATCCTCGACCCTACTCAGCCTCTCTTTTAATGCCTCCCTTACTGTCACCTCTTTCAACCTCCACACCTTCATTCTCGGTTGGTACTTCACCCGCCGAGCTCTCCTCGCACCTTTCACCCTTACGTCGCAGATAAATGATTAATAATGAAAATAAATAAATAATAATCATAAAAAATTAAATTATTAATCAATTCGGTCACAGAACACATAAACCACCACCATTTCATCAGAATCTGTGACTGAATTTTTTTTATTTTTTTTTTAGTAATTAATCGAATAATAAAGTAATTAATCGATTCATTGATTAATTGTTTCATCAATAAATCAAAAATATCCTTGATAGCCACATCACTTGGTCACATGTCCAAATATTAGCTTCCGAGCTCAAAAGGTGCCTGAGATATTGGCCAAATGAGAAAGAAAATAAAGAAATGATTAATAATGAAAATAAATAACTAATAATCATTAAAAAATTAAATTATTAATCAATTCGGTCATAGAAGACATAAACCACCACCATTTCATCAGAATCTGTAATATTTTGAAAAAAAAATTAGTCATTAATTGAATAATTAAATAATTAATCGATTAATTGATTAATTGATTAATTAATAAATCAAAAATAGCCTTTGCAGCCAAATCACCTGGTCATTGGCATGTCCAAATATCAGCTTCCTAAATCAAAAGGTGCCTGAGTTAATGGTCAGAAGAGAAAGGAAATTTGATTAATTAAATAAGTACTTAATTAATCGCTAATAATTAAATAACTCAATTAATTGATTAATCAAAAAACAAAAAATACCGTTTTTGACAAAGCACTTGCTCACTATTGTGCTGAAATTTCAGCTTCAAAGCTCAAAGGATGGCTGAGATATCGCCCGGACAACCAAGAAAACCAGAAAGAAAGAAAACAAGTACACATACATTCAAAGTACACCGCCCCATGCCAAATAATTAAATATGCTGCAGCGCGGCATTGCCGGGGCGCCTCTGGCGCCCGGCAATACCGCAGTGCAGCTCATTGAGGCTGCATTGGGAGGGAGAGGTGTACACTAATTGATTGATTAATTGTATAATTAAAATCAATAAAAGATTATCACAAAATATTTTCATAATCAATTGGCTAATCGCATAACTAAACCAGTAGTGCTTCATCCGAAGATGTATCTTTTAGAAATTTAATTAAATAAGTCATTTATAAAAAATTAAATAATTAATTGATTACTCAATAAATAATTAATCGATTAATCAATAAATAATTAATAGATGAAATGATTAATCAATAAACCAAAAATATCCTTGATAGCCACATCACTTGGTCACTCGTGTCCAAATATTAGCTTCCCAGCTCAAAAGGTGCCTGAGATATTGGCCAAATGAGAAAGAAAATAAATAAATGATTAATAATGAAAATAAATAAATAATAATCATAAAAAAATTAAATTATTAATCAATTTGGTCAGAGAACACATAAACTACCACTATTTCATCAGAATCTGTAACTTTAAAAAAAAAATTTTTTTTGTCATTAATCGAATAATTAAATAATTAATCGATTAATTGATTAATTAATAAATCAAAAATATTCTTTGCAGCCAAATCACCTGGTCATTGGCATGTCCAAATATCAGCTTCCTAACTCAAAAGGTGCCTGAGTTAATAATGGTCAGAAGAGAAATGAAATTTAATTAATTAAATAAGTACTTAATTAAACGCTAATAATTAAATAACTCCTCAATTAATTGATTATTCAAAAAACAAAAAATACCGTATTTGACAAAGGACTTGCTCACTACTGTGCCGAAATTTCAGCTTCCTAGCTCAAAGGATGGCTGAGATATCGCCCGGACAACCAAGAAAACAAGAAAGAAAGCAAGAAAGCAAGAAACCAGAGTGAAAACTGAGTACTCTCTTTCAGCGTGCGTCACTGCCGAGCCCCCTTTGGTGCCCGGCAATGACGATTTGCAATGCCTGGAGATGGCATAGGAAAGGAGCGGTGTACAACAAGTACACTTACATTCAAAGTACACCGCCCCATGCCAAATAATTAAATATGCTGCAGCCCGGCAATACCGCAGTGCAGCTCATTGAGGCTGCATTGGGAGGGAGAGATGTACACTAATTGATTGATTAATTGTATAATTAAAATCAATTAAAGATTATCACAAAATATTTTCATAATCAATTGGCTAATCGCATAACTAAACCACTAATGCTTCATCCGAAGATGTATCTTTTAGAAATTTAATTAAATAAGTCATTTATAAAAAATTAAATAATTAATTGATTACTCAATAAATAATTAATCGATTAATCAATAAATAATTAATAGATGAAATGATTAATCAATAAATCAAAAATATCCTTGATGGCCACATCACTTGGTCACTCATGTCCAAATATTAGCTTCCCAGCTCAAAAGGTGCCTGAGATATTGGCCAAATGAGAAAGAAAATAAATAAATGATTAATAATGAAAATAAATAAATAATAATCATTAAAAAATTAAATTATTAATCAATTTGGTCAGAGAACACATAAACTACCACTATTTCATCAGAATCTGTAACTTAAAAAAAATACATTTTTTGTCATTAATCAAATAATTAAATAATTAATCGATTAATTGATTAATTAATAAATCAAAAATATCCTTTGCAGGCAAATCACCTGGTCATTGGCATGTCCAAATATCAGCTTCCTAACTCAAAAGGTGCCTGAGTTAATGGTCAGAAGAGAAAGGAAATCTAATTAATTAAATAAGTACTTAATTATAAAAAAAAAATAACCACCTTTAGAGGCCATTTTTCCCCGCAAAGCGGGGGTTGGCCTTTTTCGGGAAACGTGGTTGTTGTTGTTTTCGGTCCCCTATTTGAAGCAATGTTTTACGGCCGGATGCCCTTCCTGACGCCAACCCTTTTTGCCGCCTTTAACGACAAACAGGGAATTACAAGTGAACTGGTACTCAATTAGCCGACCTCGGAAGGATGACAGGCTGAGTCAACCCCCCTGGCGTTAATTCAGCGATCGACCGGGATTCGAACCCAGGATCCTTGGATCCTAAGCCGGCACCCTAGCCGCTAGCCCAACACCAGGGATTTAATAAATTAATAATTAATGAACTTAATTAATCGCGAATAATTAAATAACTCCTCAATTTATTGATTAATCAAAAAAAAAATACTCTTTTGGACAAAGGACTTGCTCACTATTGTGCCGAAATTTCAGCTTCCTAGCTCAAAGGATGGCTGAGATATCGTCCGGACAAACAAACAAGAAAGAAAACAAGAAAGAAAGAAAACAAGAAAGAAAGAAAACAAACAAGAAACCAGAGTGAAAACTGAGTGCTCTCTTTCAGCGTGCGTCACTGCCGAGCCCCCTTTGGTGCCCGGCAATGACGATTTGCAATGCCTGGAGATGGCATAGGAAAGGAGCGGTGTACAACAAGAAAGAAAGAAAACAAGAAAGAAAGAAAACAAGAAAGAAAGAAAGAAAGAAAACAAGAAACCAGAGTGAAAACTGAGTACTCTCTTTCAGCGTGCGTCACTGCCGAGCCCCCTTTGGTGCCCGGCAATGACGATTTGCAATGCCTGGAGATGGAATAGGAAAGGAGCGGTGTACAACAAACAAGAAACCAGAGTGAAAACTGAGTACTCTCTTTCAGCGTGCGTCACTGCCGAGCCCCCTTTGGTGCCCGGCAATGACGATTTGCAATGCCTGGAGATGGCATAGGAAAGGAGCGGTGTACAACAAGTACACATACATTCAAAGTACACCGCCCCCATGCCAAATAATTAAATATGCTGCAGCGCGGCATTGCCGGGGCGCCTCCGGCGCCCGGCAATACCGCAGTGCAGCTCATTGAGGCTGCATTGGGAGGGAGAGGTGTACACTAATTGATTGATTAATTGTATAATTAAAATCAATAAAAGATTATCACAAAATATTTTCATAATCAATTGGCTAATTGCATAACTAAACCACTACTGCTTCATCCGAAGATGTATCTTTTAGAAATTTAATTAAATAAGTCATTTATAAAAAATTAAATAATTAATTGATTACTCAATAAATAATTAATCGATTAATCAATAAATAATTAATAGATGAAATGATTAATCAATAAATCAAAAATATCCTTGATAGCCACATCACTTGGTCACTCATGTCCAAATATTAGCTTCCCAGCTCAAAAGGTGCCTGAGATATTGGCCAAATGAGAAAGAAAATAAATAAATGATTAATAATGAAAATAAATAAATAATAATCATAAAAAAATTAAATTATTAATCAATTTGGTCAGAGAACACATAAACTACCACTATTTCATCAGAATCTGTAACTTTAAAAATAAAATTTTTTTTGGTCATTAATCGAATAATTAAATAATTAATCGATTAATTGATTAATTAAGAAATCAAAAATAGCCTTTGCAGCCAAATCACCTGGTCATTGGCATGTCCAAATATCAGCTTCCTAACTCAAAAGGTGCCTGAGTTAATGGTCAGAAGAGAAAGGAAATTTGATTAATTAAATAAGTACTTAATTAATCGCTAATAATTAAATAACTCCTCAATTAATTGATTAATCAAAAAACAAAAAATAAGGTTTTTGACAAAGGACTTGCTTACTACTGTGCCGAAATTTCAGCTTCCTAGCTCAAAGGATGGCTGAGATATCGTCCGGACAAACAAACAAGAAAGAAAACAAGAAAGAAAGAAAACAAACAAGAAACCAGAGTGAAAACTGAGTACTCTCTTTCAGCGTGCGTCACTGCCGAGCCCCCTTTGGTGCCCGGCAATGACGATTTGCAATGCCTGGAGATGGCATAGGAAAGGAGCGGTGTCCAATAAGTACTTAATTAATCGCTAATAATTAAATAACTCCTCAATTTATTGATTAATCAAAAAAAAAAATACCGTTTTTGAGAAAGGACTTGCTCACTCTTGTGCCGAAATTTCAGCTTCCTAGCTCAAAGGATGGCTGAGATATCGTCCGGACAACCAAGGAAACAAGAAAGAAAACAAACAAGAAAACAAGTACACATACATTCAAAGTACACCGCCCCATGCCAAATAATTAAATATGCTGCAGCGCGGCATTGCCGGGGCGCCTCCGGCGCCCGGCAATACCGCAGTGCAGCTCATTGAGGCTGCATTGGGAGGGAGAGGTGTACACTAATTGATTGATTAATTGTATAATTAAAATCAATAAAAGATTATCACAAAATATTTTCATAATCAATTGGCTAATCGCATAACTAAACCAGTAGTGCTTCATCCGAAGATGTATCTTTTAGAAATTTAATTAAATAAGTCATTTATAAAAAATTAAATAATTAATTGATTACTCAATAAATAATTAATCGATTAATCAATAAATACTTAATAGATGAAATGATTAATCAATAAATCAAAAATATCCTTGATAGCCACATCACTTGGTCACTCATGTCCAAATATTAGCTTCCCAGCTCAAAAGGTGCCTGAGATATTGGCCAAATGAGAAAGAAAATAAATAAATGATTAATAATGAAAATAAATAAATAATAATCATAAAAAAATTAAATTAGTAATCAATTTGGTCAGAGAACACATAAACTACCACTATTTCATCAGAATCTGTAACTTAAAAAAAAAAATTTTTTTGGTCATTAATTGAATAATTAAATAATTAATCGATTAATTGATTAATTAATAAATCAAAAATATACTTTGCAGCCAAATCACCTGGTCATTGGCATGTCCAAATATCAGCTTCCTAACTCAAAAGGTGCCTGAGTTAATAATGGTCAGAAGAGAAATGAAATTTAATTAATTAAATAAGTACTTAATTAAACGCTAATAATTAAATAACTCCTCAATTTATTGATTATTCAAAAAACAAAAAATACCGTATTTGACAAAGGACTTGCTCACTACTGTGCCGAAATTTCAGCTTCCTAGCTCAAAGGATGGCTGAGATATCGCCCGGACAACCAAGAAAACAAGAAACCAGAGTGAAAACTGAGTACTCTCTTTCAGCGTGCGTCACTGCCGAGCCCCCTTTGGTGCCCGGCAATGACGATTTGCAATGCCTGGAGATGGCATAGGAAAGGAGCGGTGTACAACAAGTACACATACATTCAAAGTACACCGCCCCATGCCAAATAATTAAATATGCTGCAGCGCGGCATTGCCGGGGCGCCTCCGGCGCCCGGCAATACCGCAGTGCAGCTCATTGAGGCTGCATTGGGAGGGAGAGGTGTACACTAATTGATTGATTAATTGTATAATTAAAATCAATAAAAGATTATCACAAAATATTTTCATAATCAATTGGCTAATCGCATAACTAAACCAGTAGTGCTTCATCCGAAGATGTATCTTTTAGAAATTTAATTAAATAAGTCATTTATAAAAAATTAAATAATTAATTGATTACTCAATAAATAATTAATCGATTAATCAATAAATACTTAATAGATGAAATGATTAATCAATAAATCAAAAATATCCTTGATAGCCACATCACTTGGTCACTCATGTCCAAATATTAGCTTCCCAGCTCAAAAGGTGCCTGAGATATTGGCCAAATGAGAAAGAAAATAAATAAATGATTAATAATGAAAATAAATAAATAATAATCATAAAAAAATTAAATTATTAATCAATTTGGTCAGAGAACACATAAACTACCACTATTTCATCAGAATCTGTAACTAAAAAAAAAAATTTTTTTTGTCATTAATCGAATAATTAAATAATTAATCGATTAATTGATTAATTAATAAATCAAAAAATATCCTTTGCAGCCAAATCACCTGGTCATTGGCATGTCCAAATATCAGCTTCCTAACTCAAAAGGTGCCTGAGTTAATAATGGTCAGAAGATAAATGAAATTTAATTAATTAAATAAGTACTTAATTAAACGCTAATAATTAAATAACTCCTCAATTAATTGATTATTCAAAAAACAAAAAAATACCGTATTTGACAAAGGACTTGCTCACTACTGTGCCGAAATTTCAGCTTCCTAGCTCAAAGGATGGCTGAGATATCGTCCGGACAACCAAGAAAGAAAACAAGTACAAATACATTCAAAGTACACCGCCCCATGCCAAATAATTAAATATGCTGCAGCGCGGCATTGCCGGGGCGCCTCCGGCGCCCGGCAATACCGCAGTGCAGCTCATTGAGGCTGCATTGGGAGGGAGAGGTGTACACTAATTGATTGATTAATTGTATAATTAAAATCAATAAAAGATTATCACAAAATATTTTCATAATCAATTGGCTAATCGCATAACTAAACCACTAGTGCTTCATCCGAAGATGTATCTTTTAGAAATTTAATTAAATAAGTCATTTATAAAAAATTAAATAATTAATTGATTACTCAATAAATAATTAATCGATTAATCAATAAATAATTAATAGATGAAATGATTAATCAATAAATCAAAAATATCCTTGATAGCCACATCACTTGGTCACTCATGTCCAAATATTAGCTTCCCAGCTCAAAAGGTGCCTGAGATATTGGCCAAATGAGAAAGAAAATAAATAAATGATTAATAATGAAAATAAATAAATAATAATCATAAAAAAATTAAATTATTAATCAATTTGGTCAGAGAACACATAAACTACCACTATTTCATCAGAATCTGTAGCTTTAAAAAAAAAAATTTTTTGGTCATTAATCAAATAATTAAATAATTAATCGATTAATTGATTAATTAATAAATCAAAAATATCCTTTGCAGCCAAATCACCTGGTCATTGGCATGTCCAAATATCAGCTTCCTAACTCAAAAGGTGCCTGAGTTAATGGTCAGAAGAGAAAGGAAATTTGATTAATTAAATAAGTACTTAATTAATCGCTAATAATTAAATAACTCCTCAATTTATTGATTAATCAAAAAAAAAATACCGTTTTTGAGAAAGGACTTGCTCACTCTTGTGCCGAAATTTCAGCTTGCTAGCTCAAAGGATGGCTGAGATATCGTCCGGACAACCAAGAAAGAAAACAAACAAGAAAACAAGAAAACAAGTACACATACATTCAAAGTACACCACCCCATGCCAAATAATTAAATATGCTGCAGCGCGGCATTGCCGGGGCGCCTCAGGCGCCCGGCAATACCGCAGTGCAGCTCATTGAGGCTGCATTGGGAGGGAGAGGTGTACACTAATTGATTGATTAATTGTATAATTAAAATCAATAAAAGATTATCACAAAATATTTTCATAATCAATTGGCTAATCGCATAACTAAACCACTAGTGCTTCATCCGAAGATGTATCTTTTAGAAATTTAATTAAATAAGTCATTATAAAAAATTAAATAATTAATTGATTACTCAATAAATAATTAATCGATTAATCAATAAATAATTAATAGATGAAATGATTAATCAATAAATCAAAAATATCCTTGATAGCCACATCACTTGGTCACTCATGTCCAAATATTAGCTTCCCAGCTCAAAAGGTGCCTGAGATATTGGCCAAATGAGAAAGAAAATAAATAAATGATTAATAATGAAAATAAATAAATAATAATAATCATAAAAAATTAAATTATTAATCAATTTGGTCAGAGAACACATAAACTACCACTATTTCATCAGAATCTGTAACTTAAAAAAAAAAAAGTTTTTGTCATTAATGGAATAATTAAATAATTAATCGATTAATTGATTAATTAATAAATCAAAAATATCCTTTGCAGCCAAATCACCTGGTCATTGGCATGTCCAAATATCAGCTTCCTAACTCAAAAGGTGCCTGAGTTAATGGTCAGAAGAGAAATGAAATTTAATTAATTAAATAAGTACTTAATTAAACGCTAATAATTAAATAACTCCTCAATTAATTGATTATTCAAAAAACAAAAAATACCGTATTTGACAAAGGACTTGCTCACTACTGTGCCGAAATTTCAGCTTCCTAGCTCAAAGGATGGCTGAGATATCGCCCGGACAACCAAGAAAACAAGAAACCAGAGTGAAAACTGAGTACTCTCTTTCAGCGTGCGTCACTGCCGAGCCCCCTTTGGTGCCCGGCAATGACGATTTGCAATGCCTGGAGATGGCATAGGAAAGGAGCGGTGTACAACAAGAAACCAGAGTGAAAACTGAGTACTCTCTTTCAGCGTGCGTCACTGCCGAGCCCCCTTTGGTGCCCGGCAATGACGATTTGCAATGCCTGGAGATGGCATAGGAAAGGAGCGGTGTACAACAAGTACACATACATTCAAAGTACACCGCCCCATGCCAAATAATTAAATATGCTGCAGCGCGGCATTGCCGGGGCGCCTCCGGCGCCCGGCAATACCGCAGTGCAGCTCATTGAGGCTGCATTGGGAGGGAGAGGTGTACACTAATTGATTGATTAATTGTATAATTAAAATCAATAAAAGATTATCACAAAATATTTTCATAATCAATTGGCTAATCGCATAACTAAACCAGTAGTGCTTCATCCGAAGATGTATCTTTTAGAAATTTAATTAAATAAGTCATTTATAAAAAATTAAATAATTAATTGATTACTCAATAAATAATTAATCGATTAATCAATAAATACTTAATAGATGAAATGATTAATCAACAAGTACACATACATTCAAAGTACACCGCCCCATGCCAAATAATTAAATATGCTGCAGCGCGGCATTGCCGGGGCGCCTCCGGCGCCCGGCAATACCGCAGTGCAGCTCATTGAGGCTGCATTGGGAGGGAGAGGTGTACACTAATTGATTGATTAATTGTATAATTAAAATCAATAAAAGATTATCACAAAATATTTTCATAATCAATTGGCTAATCGCATAACTAAACCACTAGTGCTTCATCCGAAGATGTATCTTTTAGAAATTTAATTAAATAAGTCATTTATAAAAAATTAAATAATTAATTGATTACTCAATAAATAATTAATCGATTAATCAATAAATACTTAATAGATGAAATGATTAATCAATAAATCAAAAATATCCTTGATAGCCACATCACTTGGTCACTCATGTCCAAATATTAGCTTCCCAGCTCAAAAGGTGCCTGAGATATTGGCCAAATGAGAAAGAAAATAAATAAATGATTAATAATGAAAATAAATAAATAATAATCATAAAAAAATTAAATTATTAATCAATTTGGTCAGAGAACACATAAACTACCACTATTTCATCAGAATCTGTAACTTAAAAAAAAAAAATTTTTTTGTCATTAATCGAATAATTAAATAATTAATCGATTAATTGATTAATTAATAAATCAAAAATATCCTTTGCAGCCAAATCACCTGGTCATTGGCATGTCCAAATATCAGCTTCCTAACTCAAAAGGTGCCTGAGTTAATAATGGTCAGAAGATAAATGAAATGTAATTAATTAAATAAGTACTTAATTAAACGCTAATAATTAAATAACTCCTCAATTAATTGATTATTCAAAAAACAAAAAATACCGTATTTGACAAAGGACTTGCTCACTACTGTGCCGAAATTTCAGCTTCCTAGCTCAAAGGATGGCTGAGATATCGTCCGGACAAGAAAACAAACAAGAAACCAGAGTGAAAACTGAGTACTCTCTTTCAGCGTGCGTCACTGCCGAGCCCCCTTCGGTGCCCGGCAATGACGATTTGCAATGCCTGGAGGTGGCATAGGAAAGGAGCGGTGTACAATAAATCAAAAATATCCTTGATAGCCACATCACTTGGTCACTCATGTCCAAATATTAGCTTCCCAGCTCAAAAGGTGCCTGAGATATTGGCCAAATGAGAAAGAAAATAAATAAATGATTAATAATGAAAATAAATAAATAATAATCATAAAAAAATTAAATTATTAATCAATTTGGTCAGAGAACACATAAACTACCACTATTTCATCAGAATCTGTAACTTAAAAAAAAAAAAATTTTTTGTCATTAATCGAATAATTAAATAATTAATCGATTAATTGATTAATTAATAAATCAAAAAATATCCTTTGCAGCCAAATCACCTGGTCATTGGCATGTCCAAATATCAGCTTCCTAACTCAAAAGGTGCCTGAGTTAATAATGGTCAGAAGATAAATGAAATTTAATTAATTAAATAAGTACTTAATTAAACGCTAATAATTAAATAACTCCTCAATTAATTGATTATTCAAAAAACAAAAAATACCGTATTTGACAAAGGACTTGCTCACTACTGTGCCGAAATTTCAGCTTCCTAGCTCAAAGGATGGCTGAGATATCGTCCGGACAACCAAGAAAGAAAACAAACAAACAAGAAAACAAGAAAACAAACAAGAAACCAGAGTGAAAACTGAGTACTCTCTTTCAGCGTGCGTCACTGCCGAGCCCCCTTTGGTGCCCGGCAATGACGATTTGCAATGCCTGGAGATGGCATAGGAAAGGAGCGGTGTACAACAAGAAACCAGAGTGAAAACTGAGTACTCTCTTTCAGCGTGCGTCACTGCCGAGCCCCCTTCGGTGCCCAGCAATGACGATTTGCAATGCCTGGAGATGGCATAGGAAAGGAGCGGTGTACAACAAGAAACCAGAGTGAAAAATGAGTACTCTCTTTCAGCGTGCGTCACTGCCGAGCCCCCTTCGGTGCCCAGCAATGACGATTTGCAATGCCTGGAGATGGCATAGGAAAGGAGTGGTGTACAATGATTAATCAATAAATCAAAAATATCCTTGATAGCCACATCACTTGGTCACTCATGTCCAAATATTAGCTTCCCAGCTCAAAACGTGCCTGAGATATTGGCCAAATGAGAAAGAAAATAAATAAATGATTAATAATGAAAATAAATAAATAATAATCCTAAAAAAATTAAATTATTAATCAATTTGGTCAGAGAACACATAAACTACCACTATTTCATCAGAATCCGTAACTTAAAAAAAAAAAAAATTTTTGTCATTAATCTAATAATTAAATAATTAATCGATTAATTGATTAATTAATAAATCAAAAATATCCTTTGCAGCCAAATCACCTGGTCATTGGCATGTCCAAATATCAGCTTCTAACTCAAAAGGTGCCTGAGTTAATGGTCAGAAGAGAAAGGAAATTTGATTAATTAAATAAGTACTTAATTAATCGCTAATAATTAAATAACTCCTCAATTTATTGATTAATCAAAAAAATAAAATACCGTTTTTGACAAAGGACTTGCTCACGATTGTGCCGAAATTTCAGCTTCCTAGCTCAAAGGATGGCTGAGATATCGTCCGGACAAACAAACAAGAAAGAAAACAAGTACACATACATTCAAAGTACACCGCCCCATGCCAAATAATTAAATATGCTGCAGCGCGGCATTGCCGGGGCGCCTCAGGCGCCCGGCAATACCGCAGTGCAGCTCATTGAGGCTGCATTGGGAGGGAGAGGTGTACACTAATTGATTGATTAATTGTATAATTAAAATCAATAAAAGATTATCACAAAATATTTTCATAATCAATTGGCTAATCGCATAACTAAACCACTAGTGCTTCATCCGAAGATGTATCTTTTAGAAATGTAATTAAATAAGTCATTTATAAAAAATTAAATAATTAATTGATTACTCAATAAATAATTAATCGATTAATAAATAAATAATTAATAGATGAAATGATTAATCAATAAATCAAAAATATCCTTGATAGCCACATCACTTGGTCACTCATGTCCAAATATTAGCTTCCCAGCTCAAAAGGTGCCTGAGATATTGGCCAAATGAGAAAGAAAATAAATAAATGATTAATAATGAAAATAAATAAATAATAATCATAAAAAAATTAAATTATTAATCAATTTGGTCAGAGAACACATAAACTACCACTATTTCATCAGAATCTGTAACTTAAAAAAAAAATTTTTTTTTGTCATTAATCGAATAATTAAATAATTAATCGATTAATTGATTAATTAATAAATCAAAAATATCCTTTGCAGCCAAATCACCTGGTCATTGGCATGTCCAAATATCAGCTTCCTAACTCAAAAGGTGCCTGAGTTAATAATGGTCAGAAGAGAAATGAAATTTAATTAATTAAATAAGTACTTAATTAAACGCTAATAATTAAATAACTCCTCAATTAATTGATTAATCAAAAAACAAAAAATACCGTTTTTGACAAAGGACTTGCTCACTATTGTGCCGAAATTTCAGCTTCCTAGCTCAAAGGATGGCTGAGATATCGTCCGGACAACCAAGGAAACAAGAAAACAAACAAGTACACATACATTCAAAGTACACCGCCCCATGCCAAATAATTAAATATGCTGCAGCGCGGCATTGCCGGGGCGCCTCAGGCGCCCGGCAATACCGCAGTGCAGCTCATTGAGGCTGCATTGGGAGGGAGACGTGTACACTAATTGATTGATTAATTGTATAATTAAAATCAATAAAAGATTATCACAAAATATTTTCATAATCAATTGGCTAATCGCATAACTAAACCACTAGTGCTTCATCCGAAGATGTATCTTTTAGAAATTTAATTAAATAAGTCATTTATAAAAAATTAAATAATTAATTGATTACTCAATAAATAATTAATCGATTAATCAATAAATAATTAATAGATGAAATGATTAATCAATAAATCAAAAATATCCTTGATAGCCACATCACTTGGTCACTCATGTCCAAATATTAGCTTCCCAGCTCAAAAGGTGCCTGAGATATTGGCCAAATGAGAAAGAAAATAAATAAATGATTAATAATGAAAATAAATAAATAATAATCATAAAAAAATTAAATTGGTAATCAATTTGGTCAGAGAACACATAAACTATCACTATTTCATCAGAATCTGTAACTTAAAAAAAAAATTTTTTTGGGTCATTAATCGAATAATTAAATAATTAATCGATTAATTGATTAATTAATAAATCAAAAATATCCTTTGCAGCCAAATCACCTGGTCATTGGCATGTCCAAATATCAGCTTCCTAACTCAAAAGGTGCCTGAGTTAATAATGGTCAGAAGAGAAATGAAATTTAATTAATTAAATAAGTACTTAATTAAACGCTAATAATTAAATAACTCCTCAATTAATTGATTATTCAAAAAACAAAAAATACCGTATTTGACAAAGGACTTGCTCACGACTGTGCCGAAATTTCAGCTTCCTAGCTCAAAGGATGGCTGAGATATCGTCCGGACAACCAAGAAAGAAAACAAACAAGAAAGAAAACAAACAAGAAACCAGAGTGAAAACTGAGTACTCTCTTTCAGCGTGCGTCACTGCCGAGCCCCCTTTGGTGCCCGGCAATGACGATTTGCAATGCCTGGAGATGGCATAGGAAAGGAGCGGTGTACAACAAACAAGAAACCAGAGTGAAAACTGAGTACTCTCTTTCAGCGTGCGTCACTGCCAAGCCCCCTTCGGTGCCCGGCAATGACGATTTGCAATGCCTGGAGGTGGCATAGGAAAGGAGCGGTGTACAACAAGAAAGAAAGAAACCAAGAAAGAAAGAAAACAAGAAACCAGAGTGAAAACTGAGTACTCTCTTTCAGCGTGCGTCACTGCCGAGCCCCCTTTTGTGCCCGGCAATGACGATTTGCAATGCCTGGAGATGGCATAGGAAAGGAGCGGTGTACAACAAGAAAGCAAGAAAACAAGAAAGAAAACAAGAAACCAGAGTGAAAACTGAGTACTCTCTTTCAGCGTGCGTCACTGCCGAGCCCCCTTTGGTGCCCGGCAATGACGATTTGCAATGCCTGGAGATGGCATAGGAAAGGAGCGGTGTTCAACAACCAGAGTGAAAACTGAGTACTCTCTTTCAGCGTGCGTCACTGCAGAGCCCCCTTTGGTGCCCGGCAATGACGATTTGCAATGCCTGGAGATGGCATAGGAAAGGTGCGGTGTTCAACAAACAAACAACCAGAGTGAAAACTGAGTTTGGTACTCCCTTTCAGCGTGCGTCACTGCCGAGCCCCCTTCGGTGCCCAGCAATGACGATTTGCAATGCCTGGAGATGGCATAGGAAAGGTGCGGTGCACAACAAGAAAACAAACAAACAAACAAACAAACAAACAACCAGAGTGAAAACTGAGTACTCTCTTTCAGCGCGCGTCACTGCCGAGCGAGCCCCCTTCGGTGCCCGGCAATGACGATTTGCAATGCCTGGAGATGGCATAGGAAAGGTGCGGTGTTCAACAAACAAACAACCAGAGTGAAAACTGAGTTTGGTACTCCCTTTCAGCGTGCGTCACTGCCGAGCCCCCTTCGGTGCCCAGCAATGACGATTTGCAATGCCTGGAGATGGCATAGGAAAGGTGCGGTGCACAACAAATAAGAAAACAAGAAAGCAAGAAAACAACCAGAGTGAAAACTGAGTACTCCCTTTCAGCGTGCGTCATTGCCGAGCCCCATTCGGTGCCCGGCAATGACGTTATGCAGCGCCTGGAGATGGCATAGGAAAGGAGCGGTGTACAATCTGTGAGGCACAGGGCCGCCAATGTAGAAATAATCAGGTCGCATTTTTATAAACCGCGAATACGCGGAATCGACCCATGTTCGGACCACGAATGTCTGGGTCCGACTGCATAGCACGATATTTCTAAAAGTTATGGACGAGCTATTACAAAATAAGGTGGATGAGTTGGTTAGGCGACAAGAACAAGCCGATTAGATATTTTTTCAGGTTAGAATTCAGATCCGGCCCATCAGTGGACACAAAATGTAAACTGTTCAACCTGGCAGAAGTATCTGCTCTACCAAGTGCCGTTATAGTTTTAATGGTGTTTAGCTGTGTAGATAACTTTTATAATTGATAAAAGAGCAATATGTGATGATTTCAACACGCTTTATTGTTTATATTGAACGATGGACCCAGATACTGACAGTGCTTCACAGAACCTTTTCACATAGAATTGATGTGCATGCATGTGGGCTGTAAAAGATGGGGTAGAGAAGACAAAAATAATGCGGCACATGTGGTCAAATCTTACCTCCTTTAGAAGCAGAATGGTGTGCTCGATGTCAATAAGATGTGGAGGAGAGAGAGCCGTGGCAAGAATGGCCTTCGGATCCCCCAGGTTGAGTTGCTTTACATTGAGCACAGTAGACTCAAGCGAGTGCCGCTGAGGAATGCAACATAAAAATAGTTTGTAGTTTGACAAGCACAACTTGCTCACCTGCGTTTATGGTAATGGACAACAGCAATGACCTCATGGGATCTCTCCCCATCAGATGACATCATGTTATTAAACGAGTACAAAGACTCCTCAATGATCATGGTGGGGACATGCAGGAGTGTACCAAATGGCATGAAACTTTGCTTTTGAAAACTCGAAGAGCAAGGCCTTTTACACATAAGGAAAAACCTTCAACTCTGAACGTTGAGCGAGGTTATCATCCACTACTCTTGAAAAAGCCTGGTGTTGGCTTAGCGGTTAGGGTGCCGGCTTGGGATCCTAGGATCTTGAGTTCGAATCCCAGTCGATCGCTGAATTAACGCTGGTGGGGTTAACTCAGCCTGTCATCCTTCCGAGGTCGGCAAATTGAGTACCAGCTTGCTGGGATGAATGATCCCGGTGTGTACCCCGGTTTAGAATAGGTACACCATATCCCTGCGCATCGTAAGAGGCAACTAAGGGTTGGCGTCAGGGACGGCATCCGGCCATAAAAACATTGCCTCAACCAGGGAACCATGATTGTCATGGGGCCCGCAAGGCTAACCCCCGCTCTAGCGGGGAAAATGGCCTTAAAACGATCATTCATTCATTCACTCCTGAACCCCAAAATTACTTCAGCATTTTCCGAAACATTTTGAGAAAGGAAGCCAGTAGATAATCCTCAAATACCTCACCTGCATTTCTGGAATAGAGTAGTCCAACATGGAATTTTTCCAGAACGCCTTGGTGACTAATCGGTAGCAACGGCCATCAGATGTTCGCCCTGCACGCCCTGCACACAGTCAAAATCCAGAAACCTTTTAGGCTTTTGTGCAACATATCAGATGATGCAACTCTAAACATGTGCTTTGATAGTCTGGCAAGCTGGAAAAGCAGCTAGGCAATACACCTTATGAGGTCATTTTAATGACACATTCACATTAAATCAATCAAGAATACCAAGCTCAGAAATCAAGAAGAGATTAAAAAATCAATACTAATGAAGAATAACTTATCAAGGGAAGATTTGGTTGGTAGAGTCATGTGCAACAAAGGTCAAAAGACAAAGCTGTAAAGAAAACAATAAAGCTCATGGTAGAAGGAAGGAAGCTGGGAGGATGTGCTGAAAATGCATGGATTGGAAATGTTAAGATATGCAATGGTTGGGTTTGCACAAAATGGTTGCAATGGATAGATCCTAAAGGAGGAATGCCATCATTCGACCAACCACCTGAAAAAGGGGAAAATTGTCATTAAATGCTTGTTCTTGTCGTCATCTCAAATCAATCCTGAAAGTATTGTATCAGAGAAAGAATATAATATAATATAATACAATATAATACAATATAATACAGCCGGTGAACCAAAATGTCAAGATTCAACAAACGGTGATATTTGTTGAAGAAATCAGAATAACCTTAAACAAGATGCCACAGTAAAGTAGCGAAACATTGTAATAGAGGTAGAAGTTCTCATGTGCTTGCTAATTGTGTCACTTATCGATTTACAAGTTATTGTTAGAAACATGAAAACGATGAAAAGTTGGTGGGACAGTCAGCCAGAGCAGATTGCACACTTGGAAGCTGTTTGACCTTTGCGCTGGTTGCAGTTTGCTTTGGAAGCCCAGGTAAGTTGAAGGCTTTGGTAATTTGTTTCTGTATCACAAACTACTTGTCGCATCAAGCAGAAATCCACAACTGTGAAAGGGTGAGAGAAAGAGGCAAAGACCATAAAGATTATTTGTTTTGGTTGCACTGAAGAGTCACTGCTTTTCAATGCTGCAATGTATTAGCATGCAGATCTGCAATGACACAAACAATGATGAAGCAGATAAGTGGCGTTTTGGAGATGGCAAGATCACACATACCTCTCAGCATCTTGGCTTTCAGCCCAGTTGAGCTATCGAGCCTGGGATCGAACCTTGACCCAACTATAAAACTCTCACCCTGGTATTTTGCATATAAAGAGATGCATGATGGCCATTAAGCCAGAGGACCCATCTGCCAGCATCGGTTGTTGGTGGACATTACAGATCCAATGGTATCCTTTGTGAAGAGAGGAGGTGGGATATCACCCCCTACCATGGCCAAATTAAAATTCATTTTACTTCATACTCTGCTCTGTCTTCCCCCATCCAAAACCTTGATCTTTTCTACCCCTGTTAATTTCACCCCAAATCCTACATTTTTTTGAAATACCAACTTCTGTCCTGGAAGTCCTTGGTCTCCTTGTGTTTTATACCTCTCCCCCCCCCCCCCCCCCTTCCCACGCCTCCTCCCCCCAGGCCCTCTCCCTCCCGCACTTCTCCCTGCTCTCAGGTGTTGTGTTTGTGTGCTTCCCCTCCTCTCCCCATCTTGTCTTCCGCTCCCTCTTTTTGTATGTTTTGTTTGCCTGGTTGATTTGTTTGTGGAATAAATGTTAGCTCTTTCACGAGCCTCGATTCAGTATACCCGAAAAAAAAAAAAATCTGTCACTGAACCTTCAGAGGGCACTGCCAAGTTCCC
Source organism: Myxine glutinosa (assembly GCF_964187855.1). Classification (NCBI taxonomy): domain Eukaryota; kingdom Metazoa; phylum Chordata; class Myxini; order Myxiniformes; family Myxinidae; genus Myxine; species Myxine glutinosa. Next base: position 124,255,268 of record NC_136271.1, on the reverse strand, counting down.
AGTAATGGTGTAACCCCAGAAGTTAAGTGCTACACATACAGTGGCCTGCAAAAGCATCCATCCCCGACCAATAATGCCACATTTAGATGAATTACAAGTTATGTGAAAACAATTTTCCAAAGGAACGTATATGTTCATAATTGGAGAGATCAAACCAAACATTGTTAAAGTTGAAGGAGGTTACATGTCAGGAATACCTGCAAAGAACATGTACAAATCAAAATTCACCACAGCTCAAATGTAACCTTGCTCCCCACTGAGCTGGTGCTCCTGCCTCACACTTAGCTCGGCTTCACTGTGTAGAAATCAAAGCATTCAGAATCATTGGTATCTCTTGCAATGAAGCCGATTCTGCGGGCCTTTCACTCGCTCACTGCAGGCAGGTTAGGTTGGTGGTCCTTCTGTCTTCTACTGACTCCTCTCTGGCCTTGCTCCCCAGCTCTGTCTGTGCCCTGTCCCCCAAATTTTCCAGCAGGATGCACAAGATCTGCCTGCAACCCTCTTCTGGTGAAATTGCGAAAATCAAGATTCTCTGCTCACCTTCACTCTTTCATTCCTCTTATCTCCCACCTCTGGAACAAACTCCCACACTCTCTTCAATCCCACCCCTCCTTCCAGCTCTTTAAAACAGCTGTTCACCACAATCTCTTTTCTTGCCCATCCAAAGCCTTGATATTTTCTACCCCTGTTAAAACACCCCAAATCTAACTCTTTCAATCTCCAACTTCTTTCCTGAAATTCCTAGTAGTGTTCATTTGCTTTATACCGTGTACCCCTCCCTCACACCTCCAGCCCTCTCCCTTCCACAGATCTACCGACGTTCCTATTCTCTACTGTTGATGTGCTTGTGTGCTCCCCTCTCTCCACCCTCTTGTCTCCCGTTCCCTTCATTGTATTTTTATGTGTCTGTGCATGTTTTCATGTCTCATGTGTTAACTCTTAAACGAGCCTCGATTCTGTATGCAAAAATAAATAACAACAACTGGTTGCAAAAGTATTCCGCCCCTCAAGTCAGCACTTGGTGAAAGCACCTTTTACAGCAATGGCGCCACAAGTCATTCTGGGTAGGCCTCTACCAGCTTTGCACAGTGAGATGGTGAAATCTTTGCCCATTCTTCACGTGCAAATTGCTCGAGTTCTGCCAAGTTTGATGGGGATCGCTGATGGACAGCAATCTTCAAGTCTTGCCATAAATGTTCAATTGGGTTCAAGTCAGGACTTTGACTGGGCCACTCAAGAACATTTCTTTCTTTCTTATTCAGCCACTCCACTATGGCTTTAGCTTTATGCTTCAGATCATTGTACCACTGAAATGTGAATCGTCTACCCATTTCCAGATTCATGGCTGGTTCAAGCAGGTTTTCATCAAGGATTCTTTTTGGGAGAGTAAACCAGAGCAGATTTTTTCACTGTCCATTGTCCCTACTATCCTGGCAAGCTTGCCAGTCCCTGCTGAAGAAAAGCAGCCCAATAACATGATGCTGCCAACACTATGCTAGACAGTAGGAACGGTGTTGACTGCATGATGTGCAGTTAGGCTTGCACCAGACGTCAAGCTTTGGATTTAGACCAAGTTAAATTTTTGTCTCGTCTGGCCACACAACTTTTCTCCACGTGCCTGCAGTATCATTAAGATGCATCTTTTTTAGTAATGGCGCCTTTCCTGCCACCAATCCATAGAGGCCAGCTTTGTGAAGGGAACAAGATATTGTTAATTGATAAACACCAACCCCCATCTCTGACATAGAGCATTGCAGATCTTTCAAAGTCATTGTTAGATTCACAGTGGCATGTCGAACCAGTTTCCTGCTTGCTGGCTGCTGAGTTTGGATGAGCGACCTGATCTGGATAGAGTCTGGGTGGTATGACACATCTTCCGCTTCTTAATAATAATAATAATAATAATAATAATACATTTATTTTATATAGCGCTTTTCAAGAAGCCCAAAGACGCTTTGACAGAGTACAAAAAAAGTGCAAAAAGACAAAAATCAATAGGTAAATAATCAAAGCAAAAGGAAGGAGAAAGAGAAGAGATAGTCAGGGGTTAAATGCTGTGGGTTAAATGTTGAATGCAGTGTTGAACAGGTGTGTCTTGAGTGATGTTTTGAATGTGGTGAGTGAGGAGGAGTCTCTGATGGTGTGAGGTAGTGAGTTCCAGAGGGTGGGAGCAGCGATGGAGAAGGCCCTGTCCCCCCAGGATCTGAATTTGGTCCGCATGGGGGGGGGGGGGGGGGGTCAGGAGGTTGGTACCAGCAGAGCGGAGGTTGCGGGTGGGAGTGTGTCTGGAGAGGAGGTCAGCCAGGTAGGATGGGGCCAGGTTATGGAGGGCTTTGTAGGTCAAGAGGAGGATTTTGTACTGGATTCTCTGGGGGATGGGGAGCCAGTGAAGCTTGTAAAGGACGGGGGTGATGTGGTCACGGGTCCGGGAATGGGTGAGTAGACGGGCAGCGGAGTTCTGAATGTATTGGAGTTTATTGGTGATTATTGAGGGTGAACCATAGAGGAGGCTGTTGCAGTAGTCAAGACGGGAGGTGATGAAGGCGTGGATGAGGGTTTCTGCAGCCGTGGAGGAGAGGGTTGGACGGAGACGGGCGATGTTTTTCAGATGAAAGAAGGCTGTCTTTGTGATGTGTTTAGTGTATTTGTCGAAGGAGAGGGTTTGGTCAAAGATGATGCCAAGATTCCGGATGTGAGGGGAGGTGGATACTGGGAAACCGTCGATGTTGAGGGCAAAGTTATGGGTGGATTTGGTGAGCGTTTTTGGGCCAATGATAATTATTTCAGATTTATCATAGTTAAGTTTGAGGAAGTTGATTTGAAGCCAGGATTTTATTTCAGTGATGCAGTTTGTCAGGATAGAGTGGGTGGCATGATGTGCAGTTAGGGGGTACTGTACAGTACAGTACTCACTTTCTTTTCAGCCATTCCTTAATGATGGATTTCACCGTAGTCAAAGCGATAATGAGTGTTTTTGAAATCTTCTTATAACCTTAAAAATATTTGAAATCTTAATCTCTTCTGAACGGTGCTTCTCCACCACTTTATGTCTGACTTCTTTGGAAAGCTCCTTCATCTTCATGTTTGCCTTGTTGGGTGACCAAGTGAGTTGCACCTTAAAACTCCTTATACAAGTGGGGGAGATCAATGTTTAGGTTAACCACTGATAACATGCAGGTTAGGGTGGTCCACAGAAAAACAGTCATGTGAAAAAGTACGTAGTGCCCATGTAAAGTTTTGACTTTTTCAACATATTTCAACATACAGCTATTTGATCTTCATTTGAACAATATTGATAAATGAAGGTGATATAATACAACAAATATCATGAAACATTTACATTTTGTAGTCCATTGTATAATTTAAATAAACATAAATGCAAATTTCGCATTTGGAAAAAGTAAGTACACCCTTGGCTCTAATAGGTGGTATTGCCCCCTTTGGCAGAAACAACCTCAAGTAGGCGTTTCTTATAACTGTCTACCAGTCTCTGACATCGGCTGGGAAAAATTTTTTTCCCACTCCTCCATGCAGAATTATTTCAGCTGTGCGATGATTGAGGGGTTTCTTGCATGCACAGCTCGTTTCAAATCCCCCCACAACATCTCGATGGGATTTAGATCCAGGCTTTGACTTGGCCATTCCAGAACCCTCCATTTCTTTCTTTTCAGCCATTCCTTAGTGGATTTACTGGTATGTTTAGGGTCACTGTCATGTTGCAAGGCCTACCTTTGGTTGAGCTTCAACTTTCCGACAGATGGCCTCACATTATCTTCAAGCACCCTCTGGTACAATGAAGCATTCACAGTGGATTCTATGATGGTGAGCTGCCCAGGCCCTGATGCAGCAAAGCTGCCCCAAGCCAAAATATTTCCACCATCATGCTTTACAGTTGGTATCAGGTTCTTGTGGTCAAATGCTGTCTTTGGTTTTTGCCAACATGTCTTCTGGTACTGTGGCCAAATAGCTCGACCTTTGACTCATCTGTCCAGAGCACATTGTTCCAGAAGTGCTGGTCTTTGCCTAGGCCCTAGGTGTTCATTGGCAAACTTTAGTCTTGCCCTGATGTTCTTTCTGGACAGCAATGGTTTCCTCCTGGCACACCTCCCATGTAGATCAAATTTGTGCAGCCTCTTTCTAATGGTAGACTCGTGCACTTTGACATCAACAGTGGCAAGAGCTACCTGTAGGTCCCGTGATGACATTCTGGGGTTCTTCGAGTCTTCTTTTAGCATCTTCTGCTCTGCTCTTGGGCTGAACTTGCTGGGCCGGCCTGGCCTGAACAAGTTGGCAGTTGTTTGGAATCTTCTCCACTTGTAGATGATCTTCCAGACAGCTGAATGATTGATTTCAAATTGTTTGGAGATCTTTTTAAATCCCTTCCCAGACTCGTAGGCATTTATAACCTTCTTTCTGAAGGCCCCTTTGGCTCGAGGGTCCCTCAACGAGCTCCCTCAACGGCACCTCCGGGACACAAAAGTGATCCAGGGGGAGGAGGCTGTTTCACAGCACGACTTGGTTGTCTGCGACATAAGGGTGAAAAGTGCGAGGAGAGCTTGGCGGGTGAAGTACCAACCGAGAATGAAGGTTTGGAGGTTGAAAGAGGTGACAGTAGGTGAGGCATTAAAAGAGAGGCTGAGTAGGCTACAGGATGATGTGGTTGAGCTTGAACGTGGTTGGATGTCAATGAAAGATAGTGTGTTGGGAGCCGTTGGTGAGGTATGTGGATGGACAAAAGGACCACCGAGGCACTCGGAAACATGGTGGTGGGATGAGGAAGTTGGAAAGAGGATTGACGAGCAGAGGAAGAAGTTCAAGGAGTGGCAGAAGGCGAAGGGTACGGGAGCAGAAAAAGCAGGGCATGAAAGTTATAAGGCAGCCAAGAAGGCTGCAAAGAAAGAGGTAGCAAAGGCGCAGGAGGCTTGTAGGAAAATGTTCGGAGAAAGCTTGGATTCGGAAGAGGGTCAGAGAGCGGTATTCAGGATTGCAAAGCAGATAGCGAAAGAGAGGTGTGATGTGATGGGGGTGAGTTGCTTGAAGGATGAAGTGGGACAAATCGTTGTGGACCCAGATGGAATTAAAGGAAGATGGAAAAGATATATGGAAACGCTGTTGAATACAGAGAATGAATCGGATGGCAACATGGAGAGTAACCCAGTTTTAGGACCGGCAGAGAAGATAACTGAGAAGGACGTTGAGGAAGTGATAAAAGCAATGAAGAGTAGAAAAGCGGGAGGGCCGACGGGAGTTGTGGGAGATATGTTGAAGGCAGCAGGAAGTTGGGGTGTGAAGAGAATGACAGACATCTGTAATCAAGCGGTGAAAGAAGGCCGCATTCCAGTGGATTGGGAACTGAGTACCCTCGTCCTTCTATACAAGGGGAAAGGTGACCCTCTGGAGTGTGGCTCGTACCGAGCGATAAAGTTATTGGAGCATGGAATGAAGGTATTGGAAAGGGTGTTGGAGAGGAGGACAAGGAAGAAGGTGAAGATCGACGAAATGCAGTTTGGATTTATGCCAGGAAGAGGAATGACAGACGCGCTCTATATTGTGAGGCAGTTGCAGGAGAAGTACATGGAGAAGAGGAAGAAGTTGTTTCTTGGGTTTGTTGATCTGGAGAAAGCATTCGATAGGGTTCCACACAAAGTATTGACATGGGCATTGAGGAAGTTAGGAGTGGAGGAATGGTTGATCAGAGTAGTGATGGCAATGTACAAAAGAGCACGCAAAGCTGTAAGGACGAAGGACGGGAACAGTGGTGAGTTTGAGGTGAAAGTGGGAGTGCATCAGGGGTCGATACTAAGTCCACTACTATTTGTAGCTGTGATGGAGGTGCTGGCTCAGAACGTAAAGGAGGGTTTACCGTGGGGAGTTGTTGTATGCAGATGATCTGGTGTTGATTGCGGAAAGTATGGTTGGCCTGAAGGAAAAGATGAACAAGTGGAAGGAATGTATGGAGACAAAAGGTCTGAAGGTGAATATCGGAAAGACGAAGGTGATGGCAAGTGGTAAAGCATGTGGTGAGGTGGAAAGAACTGGGAAGTGGCCGTGTGCTGTGTGCAGGAAGGGTGTCGGAGTGAACTCCATTCAATGTACAATGTGCGCTGAGTGGGTTCATCAAAAATGTGGTCTGAGAGGGTCATTAACCAGTGTGGCAGCTACATTCAAATGTAAGGTGTGCACAGAGGGAGCTGCAGATGGAGGAAATGTTGAGTTGGATCTTGGAGACGGCGTGAAGCTGGAAGGTGTGAAAACATTTTGCTACCTCGGAGACATGCTGAATGGAGAAGGTGGATCAGACTCGGCAACGGTTGCAAGAGTGAGATGTGCATGGAAGAAGTTTCGAGAACTGAGTGGCGTGCTGATGAGGAGGGGAGTGTCGTTGAAGCTGAAGGGAAAGGTGTATGCTGCATGTGTGAGAAGTGTTATGATTTGTGGGAGCAAGACATGGGTAATGAACGTCGAGCAGCAACGAAGGCTGGAAAGAGTGGAAATGCGAATGGTTCGGTGGATGTGCGGAGTATCGTTGAGAGAGAGGAAGACAAATAATGAATTGCGAAAGATGATGGGAATAGAGCCTGTGATTGATGCTGTGAGGAGGAACAGGTTGAGATGGTTTGGTCATGTGTTGAGGAAGGATGAAAGTGACTGGTTGAGAAGAGTGATGGAAATGAATGTAGAAGGAAGTAGAGGACGGGGAAGACCGAGAAAGACTTGGCTAAAGATGGTGGAAGAGGAAATGCGGGATAAGGGGGTTAACAAGGAGAGATGCAGAAAATAGGGCAAAATGGAGAAGATTGTCATGGGGACCGCAAGGCTAACCCCCGCTCCAGCAGGGAAAATGGCCTTAAAATGCATGTTGTTGTGTACAAGGCTAAGAAGAAGCAATATGTCTGAGGCTCCAGACAAGTCAACTGCAACTTGCTTTCAGGTTAAGGAGATTTGGGTGTATGCCAAATGTAATCTACATGCACACTTTATCCACATGCACAACACTCATTTCAAAAGACTAGGGCATTGCCCGTACTATATCTATATCTAAAATTATATCCCCCCCCTCTATTTACATGAAATGGTTTGGTCCAAAGCGAACGGCTTCCGGAGTTTGGTAAAGAAATCGCCATCGCGTGCACAAACGCGCAGGAAAGCGAATGAATCGCAAATTCGTTTTTATTAGTTTTAAAACATAGTTTAACGCCAACATAGTTTGCAAACGTGAAATAAATGAATACGCTCTCAAATGTGCCATCCGAGGCAGAGTGTGTCCGCCACGTTCGGCACACGCGATAGTTCGCTGCTCTCTGATTGGTTGAATCGTTTTTTGGACATAGCTCGGTAAGCAATTGTCCGATTAATATGAAACCTTGAAAAGGCACATCCTCGGGTCCCCAGCAATATACCTGGCAAGTTAAAAGTATATCGGACCCGTGGTTGTCGAGAAACAGCGGTCACAGACAAACAAACGTACAAACGTACAAACAAACAGAGATTACTGGAATTATAGATAGATGGTAAAAATCCGTTTTCGACATGTCTGCACGAAGATAGTGAAAGAAAAGCATCAAAACATTTACCATATTTGATGTCAGGGACCGTGATAGAGCTCTCAGCAATGTTCGTCGCCAATATGACCTGTTTGGAACAAAGGAGGTAATTCAAGTGTACAATTGACGTGTTTGCATGAGGAAATTATTGATATTTTTATGGCGTAGCCCGTCGGGCAAAGTCGTCCAGAACAGTGTTTGTCTGTCCATATGTCCCTGCGTATGTCCTTCACAAACGTACACCAATCAGAGCTGAGGATCTGGTCACATGACAGGGGTGATGTGATGTCATTACGGCATACGATGGCCGACTCCACAACCGCCATTTTGATTTATATGCCGTTCAAGCCGAACATATCGTCGAACCTGTCATATATCATAATCGCCATGCTCTACCTTTATGTTTTTCATTCAGTGTGAAACACAAACAAACCCATTGTTAACATGAGCATCAAATATTGAAAGCATCGGCTTTACGGGTCTTCCAACAACACAGTACGGATACGCCTTGGGCTTCATTCCTCATGTTCAAGCCGCTTTGGACACATTAGCCCTGGTTTCTTAATATAGTGGTATCGTTTTGGGAATAATAATAATAATATTAATAATAATAATAATACAGTAAATACCTGAACGGCACTCAGTAGAGAGCATACCTCCGCCTGGGTTGGCCATATCACTCAACGGTGAAGAATCACTGAAAAAAATTATACGAGCCAGATCCGGATCTTCAACAAAATTGAAGATTCTTCCTCATCTCACACACAACCTGTCCAAGTTTCGTCCAAATCCATCAATAACTTTTTGAGATATCCTGCCATGGATCATTTTTGGCCGACCTCCCAATGGTGAAGAATCACTTAAATAATTAAATAATTCTCATATCCGAATCCATATTCAGACCTTCACCAAAATCGAATCGAATCGAATCGGCCTTGTCAGGCACCCAACTGGTACACCAAGTTTCATCCAAATCCGTCCACAACTTTTTGAGATATCCTGCTATGTATCGTTTTTGGCCTTGTCTCCCAAAGGTGAAGAATCACTTTAAAAATTCTAGTAGCCAGATCCAAATCCAGATCTTCACCAAAATCTAATCATTTCGTCCTTGTGACATACACGACGTCCTTGCCACATTTCGTCCGAATCAATCCACAACTTTTTGAGATATTTTGTTCACAAACAAACAGACAAACAGACAGTGGTGAAAACATAACCTCCATCCACCTTTGGTGGCGGAGGTAACTCGCAAAAGTACCCGGCGTTGTCGGGTAACAATGAGGCGCTTCCTGACAGGAATATGAAGAGAGGATGGGGGGTGGGGGGAAGAGGGAAAGGGAAAAGGACAGGGGGAAGGGGTAGGGTGGAAGGGAGGGGAGGGTTAGAATATCGCACAAAAATGTTAGTCAATAAAAAAATGGGTACATAAAAACAACAAGCGATCCAGATCTTCTAGGTCCTAGGTCCGAGGTCCTAGGTCCTAGGTCCCCCGTCGGGGAAGTGATGTGAGTTGACAAAGTGGAAGACGCAGAAAACATGCTATGGTATGATATTTCGCTCACAAGGATCAGACATACATGGCGGTGGCCATCTTGGATTTTGACGTGGCGACCCAATTTTCAATAGCGTTCTTCCTTATGTGTAGATACACCCACACACCAGATTAGAAGTTGGTATTTCGCTTATTTTCAAGATATTCATCTCACAAGGTTCAGACATATATGGCGGCGGCCATCTTGGATTTTGACGTGGCGACCCAATTTTCAATAGGGTTCTTCCTTATGCCAAGATACACCCACACACCAGATTAGAAGTTGATACTTCGCGTATTTTTCAAGATATTCCGCTCACAAGGTTCAGACATACATGGCATCAGACATACATGGCGGCGGCCATCTTGGATTTTGACGTGGGTTGCACCCACACACCAAATTCGAATGCGGTCCTTCACTGACGCACGCACGGACGGACGGGAAAACTATAGTCCCCCTTTCGCTCCGCGGTGCGACGGGGGCCAAAAAGGGAGCTCTGTCTACGGTAACGCCATGGCTTGCAAAAGCAGCCTGAATAGCATTCACCAAGTAGTGGTTAATCATCTTCAAAAAGGGTGTTATAACACACCCGAACACCCAGTTTTCATCATTGCAATCTGTTGGAGGTGCAGGTGTATGTATGCATGCAAAGTTTGGGGCCACGAGGTTTCATGGTTTTCGAGTTATGGAGGAGACAGACGGACCGACACTGCCTTTTATTATGATAGATAATTATCTATCATAATAAAAGGACTGGAAAGTGAAAGATAATCACAACACTGCAATCCCTTTGTCAGGACAACAATCTCTTCACTTCCTTGGTGCCAGACAGCTAAGAGACTTACGGTACTTCAAAAAGATTTTAAACTTAAATTACTTGCTGAATGCTATTCCCACCCAGGTCAGACTAACCCCTTCAACAAAAGTATCAAACAAGCCAGGCTACGCCGCTGTTAGACTTTTGGACTTGTTTTTATACATCGTCGAGGCTCGTGGAAGAGCTAGGACAAAACAGATCGGTGTAATAGCACAAGTAGCAAATCTATAGCCTGCCTTGTATTCGCTTTGTCATTTCACTTGCAGCACAATATCCACTTTTTATCCTCCGATAAGTGGTACACGGCTCAAGCAAGATGCTCTGTGTGAAATGGCCATATACTACGTCTGCTATCATGATTGGGGTATCCCGAGTCAAGACTCATCATGTTCATTGCTCTTCTTTTTCATTTTGTAAATTTATGCAGTTATCGAGATGGAAGTTATTGGGGTTTTTGCCTGCCTGTCCTTATAGTTATAGAAGAACAAATTGGGAATACCTATGATCAATTTGGAAACAATGTCACAAAACAGCTAACAGAACGTGCATAATGTGTACGAAGTCCCAATGGATAATAATTTGAAAATCCAGTGAATGTGCAAACAAGTAAAATGGACCAATGCACCTAAAGCTGTTATTCGGACAGCTTTAAACAATTCAAATGTGGTTCAAAACAAAAAGAACCGTGGATCTGTCCACACCCAGGAACCCAGAGCCCAATCTGGGGCTGTGAGAGTAAACAAAAGAGCATTACCCACACTCAAGGAGTATACGAAGGATAGTACCTGTTTGGCAACCATTATATACCATACGTGTGGATGGAGAGTGGCCAGACGGAAGCCTCTCCTCAGTGAAAGACACATGAAAGCCCGCTTGGAGTTTGCAAAAAAGCACCTAAAGGACTCTCAGACTGTGAGAAACAAGATTCTGTGGTCTGATGAAACCAATATTGAACTGCTTGGCTTCTGTCTGGTCACTCTGCAATAAAGCCCAGATTGGTGGAGTGTTGCAGTGATGGTTGTCGTTCTGGAAGTTTCTCCCATCTCCACACAGGATCTCTGGAGCTCAGCCAGATTGACCATCGGGTTCTTGGTCACCTCTCTTACCAAGGCCCTTCTCCCCCGATTGCTCAGTTTGGCCGGGCGGCCAACTCTAGGAAGAGGCCTGGTTGTTCAAAACTTCTTCCATTTACGAATTATGGAAGCCACTGTGGTCTTGCGAACCTTAAATGCAGCAGAATTTTTTTTGTAGGCTTCCCCAGATCTGTGCCTCGACACAATCCTGTCTCTGAGCTCTGCAGGCAGTTCCTTCGACCTCATGCCTTGGTTTTTGCTCTGATATGCATTGTCAGCTGTGAGACCTTATATAGATAGGTGTGTGCCTTTCCAAATCATGTCCAATCAATTGAATTTACCACAGGTGGACTCCAATCAAGGTGCAGAAACATCTCAAAGATGATCAAGAGAAATGGGAGGCACCTGAGCTAAATTTCAAGTGTCATAGCAAAGGGTATGAATACTTATGTCAATGTGATATTTCAGTTTTTTCATTTTAATAAATTTGCAAAACTTTCTAAAATCCTGTTTTCTCTGTCATTATGTGGTATTGAGTGCAGATTGATAAGGGAAAAAATGAATTTAAACCATTTCAGCATGAGGCTGCAACATAACAAATGTGAAAAAGTGAAGGGGTCTGAATACTTTCTGAATGCACTGTGTGTGTGTGTGTGTGTGTCTGTGTGTGTATATATATATATATATGGAACCTTATATATATATATATATATATATATATATATATATATATATATATATATATATTGTGTTACAGTTTCGAGAACCTTCACTCTTGTAAAATAATAAGCCTTGTAAATAATTCCCTGCAAATATCCCCATCTCCCAAAGGTCAAAGGTCGCACCCTAGCTTGTCCATTTTGCAACACGTAGGACACCATAGGAACCTTCTTCAGATATCTGAAGACCTCCTCTCCTCCTTTGGTATCCATGGAAATCTCCACGCATGGCTGGCGGACTTCCTCTCTAGTCGTAGTCAACGTGTGGCCCTGAATGGGTATCTCTCATCTCCTCTTCCTGTTCAGGCTGGAGTTCCCCAAGGCAGTGTTGTGGGCCCTGTGCTTTTTCTGGTCTTCATCAATGATCTCTCTGACTCTCTTGAAAATCCTCTCTATCTCTTTGCTGATGACTCCACTCTCTGCCGCTCCATTCCTCATCCCTCAGATCGGCAGTCTGCAGCCTCCTCACTCTCTGCAGACCTGGACAAAATCACAGACTGGGCAAACAAGTGGAACATGTCTTTCAATCCTGACAAATCTCACACTCTTACGATGTCTCTCCGAAAAGACCGACTGGACAACCCTCCCATCTACTTTCTGAATAATCCTCTCCAAGAAGTTCTGTCACTCAAGCTTTTGGGTCTCACTATCTGCCATGATCTTTCCTGGGAAAACCACATTTCCAAGCTGGCCTCCAAAGCCAGTCGCCGACGGGGCATCCTCCGTCGTGCGAAGTCCTTCCTTGGCACACCTGAGCTCCTCACCACATACAAGGCTTTCATCCGCAGCTCAATGGAGTACTGCGATCCCCTCTGGGCTGGTGCTCCTGCCTCACACCTAGATCGTCTTCACGCTGTTGAAACCAAAGCGTTCAGAATCATTGGAATCTCCCGCGATGACGCCATCTCCGAGGGCCTTTCACTTGCTCACCGCAGGCAGGTTTGGTGGTCTTTCCGTCTTCTACCGACTCATCGGCCTTGCTCCCCCAGCTCTCTCTGGGCTCTGTCCCCCAAATATTCCTCCAGGTCGCACAAGATCTGCCTGCGACCCTCTCATGGTTAAACTGCCAAAATCAAGACTCTCTGCTCACCTTCACTCCTTCATTACTCTTTTCTCCCGCCTCTGGAACAAACTCCCTCACTCTCTTCAACCCACTCCTCCCTCCAGGTCTTTAAAACGGCTGTTCACCACCGTCTCTTATCTTCCCCAATCCAAAACCTTGATCTTTTCTACCCCCGCTAATTTCACCCCAAATCCACTTTTTTGAGGTGCCGACTTCTTACCTGGAAGTCCTTGGTGTCCTTGCGTTTTATACCTATCCTGCCTCCCCCCAAGCCCTCTCCCTCCCACACATCTCCCGATGTCCCTGCTCTCAAATGTTGTGGTTGTGTGCTTCCTCCCCTTCTCTCCCCATCTTGTCGACCGCTCCCCTTTTTATATACTTTGTTTGCTTGTTTGTTTGATTTGTTGGTTTGATAAATGTTAGCACTTTCACGAGCCTCGACTCTGTATACAAAAAAAAAAAAAAAAATCTCATTAGTATGTGTTTCAGGTAAGGCTCTGTTTCCAATAGTTTGACTCTGCGTTGTTTTAATCAAATAACCGAGGCCCCTTTTCAAACCCCCCCTCATTTTGCGGCATAGCCTCCCTCCAAAGTGTATTGCGCACCTCTGCCAGTCGCAGCCACCTCAGCGCTCGCTCCAAACGCCATTGACCATGCGGTCAGAGCGTAGAAAAAGGAGGATTTGGCGGAGTGAGGCGTGGCCCCATCAACGTGTCACGAAGGGAGGAGCCGGTGAACCCTCGCGACCAATCAGGGCCGAGGCGTGTTCACCGGTAGGCGGACCTAAAGAGCATGCGGCTTGATACGCGAGCGCGTGATAAAAGCGCTCACTTGGGACTACTTCGAGAGAAGTTGAGAGTTGGGAGTGAGAGGTCATTGCACAGAGAGGAGAGAGAGAGCACGGGCTATGCGGAGGTGGGCGAGATTGCACCATCAATTATATAGAATTGCGCATACGGCCGTTCAAAGGACTACCCCCACGCCACGTATAAGGTCCGATCGCGCGCCAACGGTACGTGCTTACTGCTGCCTGGGTTCTCGCCACGGCACGACTCAACACCCGGAGCCGGACTCGACTGGACCGGAGCCGGACCTCAACGCCCAACCATCCGCATGAACCTTCCCTTCCTTCCCACTACTACCCTTTCGTGTAAGACTGTTTGTGTTGTCCTGGGCGTGATATTTAAGAGTGTATAAGGTTGCCCTGTGTCTGCTGCTTCTTCTTCTTGTTGTATATGCCCTTCTTTCGTTTCCTTGTACAAATAATAATAAATGAATGATCGTTTTATTTTTAAGGCCATTTTTCCCCGCTAGAGCGGGGGTTAGCCTTGCGGGCCCCATGACAATCATGGTTCCCTGTTTGAGGCAATGTTTTTATGGCCGGATGCCCTTCCTGACGCCAACCCTTGGTCGCCTCTTACGATGCGCAGGGATACAGTGTACCTATTCTAAATCGGGGTACACACCGTGATCATTCATCCCAGCAAAGCTGGTACTCAATTTGCCGACCTCGGAAGGATGACAGGCTGAGTCAACCCCCCTGGCGTTAATTCAGCGATCGACCGGGATTCGAAACCAGGATCCTAGGATCCCAAGCCGGCACCCTAACCGCTAAGCCAACACCAGGCTGGGCTAGGCTGGGTTTTCTTGAACGTAATTAATAAATATTTGTTCTCCCTTTACTTTGGTTTCCTCTCATCCAATCGCTTTCGTGATTTCCTCAATTGTGTACCGGTGGCACGATTTGGCCAATCGCTCGAAATCGGGTTAGTCTATTGTTAACGGCTCGGATCGCAGATTGCTAAACCGCTCGGCAATTACCATCATATCCGCGGTCCGAGCAGGAAATTATCTCCCTGCTTTGCGGAGAGATTGCTAAGCAGGTATTTGGGAATCCATCTTGACCAATCACCCTGGCCAATCTCAACCCCGCAAAGGAGCGTTATAGCTTCCAGGATCTGAGACAGCCAGCTAAAAAGACAAGGGGACTAACCCCCCCTTGGTAACAGGAGTGCCGTACTCCGAATCCGCAACAATTGGTGTCAGGAGTGGGATTTGGGACCCGAACCAAATTTTGGACACTGAAAAAATTTGGTCAAAATTACGAGCGGTCAAAATTTTTATTTAACACCCAAATTAAGGTCGTGCCATGGATAATCAAGGTGATCGGATGCCGGTGGGGGAAAATGAGGAGGAAGAGGAGGTGTTAGCGTCAACCCAGGACCCCAGGGAACAATTGGGAGTAATGGAAGAGGAGGTCGAAGAAGGTGCGGTAGAGGGGGTTGCAGGCGCACATGGAGGCGAGGGCCGCGCCCGCTGCGCAAGTAGGGGTTGTGGATCTGCAAGTCCTTATGGCACAATTCAGGGCTTGTATGATGGAGTCAGAGCAAAGGATGAGTGCTCGGAGTGAGCGGATCAGTCAGGAAATGAGGGACGAAGCAAGGGGTACCAGTGAGCAATTGGGAAGCCAAATTGGGGGCCTAGAAGTCAAATTTGGGGGATTAGAAAACCAAATTGGGGGATTGGGAGACGGGTTGAGTAATTTGGAAGATAGAATGGGGGAGCGATTAGAAAGCCAAATTGGGGGGCTAGAAGGCAAATTGGAAGGATTAGGGGGCGAATTGGAGGACGTAAATGGCCAAGCCAAATAAATTAATGAGGGGTTGGCGGGGGACAAAGCCCGGTATGAAGCAAGGGAGTGTGAGAGGGAGGTTAACCGCAGGTTGAGCGGGAAAGGAACATTTGTACGCGACGAGGTAGCGCGATTTGAGGAGCAGGAGGGAAGCGAGCCTGAGCAAAGCACAGCCGGGTGGACCGGGATAGAAATCGCGACTCGGGGTGTGAAAAAGCCGACAGCCGCCGAATTGGACCGGGCAAATTCATGTGCAGCGGCGGAGAAAGGAAAATAATTAATTATAATGGAAAAATAAATAGTGGAAATTGGGTTGGAAGAGACGCCGGACTGAGAAGAGCAACAGCGGGAGGAAAGGATGGAAAATGTGCAAAGTCCGTGTCCACATCATGATGCTGTGCTTATTAACCCGAATAAAGATTTGCAGGTGTTGGAGCGGGGAGGAAGAATAATCCCGAAGGTGAGTCGGGCTGTATATGGGGCGAAAAGATTTTGCAGGAGAGTGTTTGGTGCGAGAGGGTTGTTTTTCGCACGTTTGGGATCGAGACAGCACCCGGGCGTTTGTGGAAGGTCCCTTGTGCGTGGTGTGAGTAGGAATGGCGCGCGTGTGAGGAGGAAGAGGGCGCCGGAGCGAGAGTGTGACACCGAGTGCGAGAGCGAACGCACGTCGGAGTGTATGTGTGATGAATGTGACACAGAGAGTGAGAGCGATACAGAGTGTGGAAGTAGGAGTGAGTGTGACCAGGAGTGTGAGTCGGATGTGGAGCGTGTGCGAGGATGCACACGGGAGTTGGTGGTGAAGCGCGTGATTGGGTGTGCGACGAGGGATTGCACAACGGTGAGTAGGTGTGCGCTGAATGGGTGGATGGAAGAGTGCACCCCCATGAGTGGTACGGAGTACGTACTGGGAGAGTGTGCGCAAGACGGTGTGCGAGAGGTGTGTTACGGAGTGTGCGATGATAGAGTGTGCGAGGAGAATGGGTGCGCAAGAATGTGCGCGAAAGTGTGTGGTGAGCGTTATGAGTAGACCTGAGTATGGAGCGAAAGAGAATGCACGAGCAAGTGCAGTGGTAGAATGCATGGGATGTACGAGCGGCGTTGGAGCGCCGGGCTGTACGAGTGAGAAAAGGAACGCGTGGTGTGAGCATGCGAGGGGAGCATCGACGTTAACCGGGACAGCGTTCAGGCTGACGGATAGCCGACGTGAGCCCTCGGTCCGTGGTGCTCTTTGTGTGCTGCGGGAACCGGCGGGGATCGTGGCTGCGGCGGTTTCGCAAGGACCGCTGTGCACGATCCGGGCCAGGCCCCGCCCTGTATGGTCGATTCCGCGCTTTGCCGGGCAAGGCGACCGGCCCGGTTCGAGGGAAGGTAGGAGGGGTCGGAACGGCGCCCCCTTGCGGTGGCGACGTTTCGGCCGGGTAAGGCCGGGCCATCACTCATGGGAGCGCAAGGCGTTGCGCCGGGATGGTGCCTTGGCCCGACCAAACCTCCTCCCCAGAATCGATGCCGGACGGACCCAACCACAGGAGACTGACCATCCGCACACATAGCCGGCTTTTCGAAGCCGAGCTGTGAACATGCAATTCCCGCACCGAGGCTCGTAGTTTAATGGACTGATGGTAGTCGTGATAGTGATGGCGAATGGTAGTTTTACCATTCGCCTCAGGTGGGGCACATGAGCTATAATTTTATGGGGTATGGCGGTGAAAACCTAGCCAGGGAGGGCTTGGTTAATGTATAGGGATCTAGGAGATGACAATAGGAAACTTTAGATTTAAGTAGCGACATGATACCTGTAGTGGGAACATAGGTAGATTAGATGGTTGATAATGACGAGGGAAGTGCTTCGTATAAGGGAAGACGGGGAGCACAAGTTTCAGAAGGGAGTAGTCAGATTAGCTGATGCAGTGTGTTTGTAGTGAGGGTGATGAAGTAAGGCAATGCTCATGAGAGATGTGTGTGTGTGGAAAGTGCTTGAGCAGAGTATTGTGGATGTGTGCGATTGTACACTGAGTGATTGGCTTGCAAGGTGTGCAAGTGAAATGCAGGTGTATGGAGAATGGTTGTGTGGAATCAATGGTGTGGAGTGAGTGGAGTATGGAATGAGTAGTGTGGAATGGATGGTGCAAAAGAGTGAGTGGGGGAAGGATGGACCCCTCACGAGTACCCGGGGAGGGTAGTTTAAGAGTAGGTAGAGGGAGTAGGTAAATTGTGGTTGGATATTGGCATCTGTGGTGCGAGAGTAGCAGAGTACTGCTTGAGGGGTGCATTAGTGGAGTGAAATTGGCTGGGTGTGTGGCCTGTTCGTGAGAATGGTTGGTTGGGCACTCCACCACTGATAGTCTGTCGGCCAGGTGAGGCCGCAGGTAGGCTCTGGGAGCCAGGTAGAGTTAGAGTTCAATGGGGCCCGAGGATCCGGAGGACGGACCTGGGTAGCCCAGTGCCAGAGAGGGCACCGAGGGGGTGAGAGAGCCAGAGGGCCTTCCCCAGGTAGGTCAGGCTGAGGAGCCGGTAAGCTCGGGAGGCAACTGCAGTGGCGGAGGTGTGCAGGTAAGTAGACCTGCTAGGGGAGCCACACGACCCAGCCCTGAAATTGTGCGAGGGCACCGGGAGTAGAATCGGGGGAGTGAGACCCTAAATTGGTGAGCACCACAGTTTGGTCAATGGGAATTGGTTTTTAGAACCACATAGAGTAAAGAAAGCCAATGGTTTGGCAGGGAAAGACCCCGGGTAGTGTAAAGTGTGTTAAAGTCATTTAGAAGGTAGTTAGGATTGGAAGTCTCTTCGCACCATCCGCATCCACTCACCAAGGTGAAAGGACGCCACACCGGTTTTTTTTGCAGATTGTCTGGGCTGTAAGACGCATCATGACGTGGGGGTGACATTGTGCTTGTGATTCCATCTCATCCTCCTTAGGAGGGATTGATGAGGAATTGGGATTGGTGGCAAATTTGGTTAAGAGGGATTGATGACGAATTTGGAATTAGGGGAGATATGGGGAAGACAGGACGTTAGCGACGGATTTGTAAATTGTGTAGATACGGGGTAAGGGCAAGGGTAGATTAGGTGACAGGGGGGGAACGTACGATAGCGATGAGCTTTCTCCGCTCGCTGTCCAGTGCACCTCACCTTGCATTGCCGTGTTTTTAACGTGTACCCTTGCGATCTTGCCCCGCTGCTTGCTTGTCCTCCTTCCCCCACTCACGGATTTGTTTATTTTGGGCCCGGGGGGGAGTGCGCAGGTGTCCACAATTGTGCGCCCGCACCCTCGCTGCTTGCCTCCTTGGACCGGTACACCACTTTATGGACCACACGGTTTTTGTGACCGAGCACCACTTTATGGACCCCACGTTTTGGGGCCTGGCACCTCTGCTGGGTACCGGCCATTGTGGCCAGCGAAATCTTACTTGCAGACCACGTTTGAGGTGGCCCCAAAGCCATGCAGGTGGACCACCCTTAGTTGGCCCCTGCTGGCCGTAATTAAAAGAGAAGCGGACGCGTTGTGTGTCCTTTTTGTTTTATTACCAAATAGGCAGCAAGCAAGGCAAACAACCAGAACCAGCGGCCCAGCGGAGAAGACGTCACAAGGCATCATTTTATTCTGAAATGTATGACTGTGCACTGGATGGTGGGTGCTTTTTGTGCATGGTGGTGCTTATGGTGCTCTTGGTGCATTTTGTTAATTGGTGCTGGTGGTATCGGTACAGTGCAGTGTATGGCATGATTTTCCTCTTATCAAAACCATCTGCTTTTGTTTCCCAAAAAGACAGGTCCTGGGTGTAGTTTTGTAAATAATCCAAAATAGTGTTCTTTGCAAATAATGCTCCCCACCGTGAATGTGTAGTTTGAAAATTAATTCCGCAATTCGGTTATTCTGTGGGCGTGAGTCAGTTAGATAGAATGCAACGCAGCAGGCGGGACATATCTAGTTTTTAAAATGTCGCACCCAGGGTGAGGTTAAAAATAGAGGGTAATCACACCTGAGTGTCACACTAAGTTAAAGTTTGTGCCTGGAGGAGAGACGGGTGCAGTGTTACGTTTTTTAGAACCTTCACTTGTAAAATAATAAGCCTTGTAAATAATTCCCTGTAAAGATGCCATCTCCCAAAGGTCAAAGGTCGCACCCTAGCTAGTCCATTTTGCAACACGTAGGACACCATAGGAACCTTCTTCAGTTATCTCATCAGTATGTGTTTCAGGTAAGGCTCTGTTTCCAATAGTTTGACTCTGCGTTGTATTAATCAAATAACCTAGGCCCCTTTTCAAACCCCCCTTCATTTTTTTTTTTTTTTTTTTTTTTTTTTTGTATACAATATCGAGGCTCGTGAAAGAGCGAACATTAATCACACAGAAAGACAAACCGACACATAAAACATATAACATAGGGAGCGGTAGACAAGATGGGGAGAGAGGGGGAAGGACACAAACACAACATTTGAGAGCAGGGACCGAGAGACATGGAGACATCGAGAGATCTGAGAGAGGGCGAGGGCTTTGGGGGGGGGGGCGTGGGAAGGGGGCAGTGGGAGAGGTATAAAACATATGGACACTGCCAGGACTTCCAGGAAAGAAGTTGGAATTTCAAACAAGGTGGATCTGGGGTGAATTAGCGGGGGTAGAAAAGATCAAGGTTTTGGATGGGGGAAGATAAGAGATGGTGGTGAACAGCTGTTTTAAAGACCTGGAGGGAGGAGTGGGATTGAAGGGAGTGAGGGAGTTTGTTCCAGAGGCGGGAGAAAAGAGGAATGAAAGAGTGAAGGTGAGCGGAGAGCCGAGATTTCGGCAGTTTAACCATCAGAGGGTTGCTGGCAGATCTTGTGCGACCTGTAGGAATATTTGGGGGACAGAGCACAGAGAGAGCTGGGGGTGCAAGGCCGGAGAGGAGTCGGTAGAAGACAGAAAGACCACCTACCTGCCTGCGGTGAGTGAGTGAAAGGCCCTCAGAGATAGCTTCATCGCGGGAGATTCCAATAATTCTGAAAGCTTTGGTTTCAACAGCGTGAAGCCGAGCTAGGTGTGAGGCAGGAGCACCGGCCCATAGGGGAGAACAGTATTCCATTGAGCTGCGGATGAAAGCCTTGTATGTGGTGAGGAGCTCAGGTGTGCCGAGGAAGGACTTCGCACGACGGAGGATGCCCAGTCGGCGACTGGCTTTGGAGGCCAGCTTGGAAATGTGGTTTTCCCAAGAAAGATCATGGCAGATAGTGAGACCCAAAATCTTGAGCGACAGAACTTCTTGGAGAGGATTGTTGAGAAAGTAGATGGGAGGGTTGTCCAGTCGATCTTTTCGGAGAGACATAGTAAGAGTGTGAGATTTGTCAGGATTGAAAGACATGTTCCACTTGTTTGACCAGTCTGTGATTTTGTCCAGGTCTTCAGAGAGTGAGGAGGCAGCAGACTGCCGATCTGAGGGAAGAGGAATGGAGCGGCAGAGAGTGGAGTCATCAGCAAAGAGATAGAGAGGATTTTCGAGAGAGTCAGAGAGATCATTGATGAAGACCAGAAAAAGCACGGGGCCCAGAACACTGCCTTGGGGAACTCCAGCCTGAACAGGAAGAGGAGATGAGAGAAACCCATTCAGGGCCACACGTTGACGACGACTAGAGAGGAAGTCCGCCAGCCATGCGTGGAGATTTCCATGGATACCAAAGGAGGAGAGTTTGGTGAGCAGAGCGGGGTGCCAGACCGTGTCGAAGGCACGTGATATGTCGAGGGAGACAGCTCTAATTTCCTGTTTGGCATTGAGGACCTCCATCCATTGTTGAGACAGCAGAAGCAGCATGTCCAGAGTAGAGTGACCTGGTCTGAAACCAAATTGATGATCAGAGATCAAGCCATTGGAGAAGAGGAAAGATTTCATATCAGAAGCAATGATGGATTCCATGACTTTGCTGATAATTGGGAGAAGGCTGATTGGTCTGTAGTTGCTAGGATCTGTTTTTGCACCTTTTTTGTGCAAAGCGGTGATGTTGGCTGATTTCCAAGCAGATGGCAGTTGACCTTGAGCAAAAGAGAGGGTGAAGAGAACAGAGAGAGGGTGAGATAGAGCAGCAGAGCAGGATTTTAGGACCCGTGGGCTGATGCCGTCGGGTCCAGTTGCAGAATCAGAGTCGAGGGTTGACAGAAACTTTTCCACCTTGTCAGGAGGAAAGGACACGGAGTCCAGGAGCAGCAGGGTACGACTGGGTATGGTGGGTACAGAGAGGGATGGGTTTGGGACACAAGATTTAGAGGCAAACACAGAGTTGAGGCATTCAGCTTTTTCACGTGCGGAGTCAGCTGTGTAGCCGTTTGAGGTAAGGGAGGGGATGGAGGGGGAACAAACACCAGAAACGGATTTGACCAGACGCCACCAGGATTTGGAAGAGGGAGACAGATAAGAGAGTTCGGTCTTGAGAACGGAGAGATATTGTTTCCTGGCTCTCCTGAGGGTGGACACACACTTGTTTCGGGCTTTGTGAAAGGAAATGAGATTTCCTTCCGTTGGATTTGCTTTCCAGGAGACGAAGGCAAGTTGTTTCTGGGCAACAGCCTCACCACAAGATTCCGTGTACCATGGACGGGAGGAAGGGTATGACAACTGAAGACGAGATGGGATAAATCTGTGCATGAGAGAGAGCAATTTACTTTGGAAGAATTCCCAGGATGAGTTGATGTCAGAGGTGGTAGAGATGGGAGACCAGTCCAGATGATTGATGGCTGCTTGAAGACCGTGCCAGTTGGCCTGAGTGAAATGCCAGACTCGTCGACGGTGAGCAGGCTCCCTAAGGATGGTCAGAGAGATGTCCACTTTAACAAGGACATGATCAGATGTTCCGATCGGAGCAGAAGAAGAGCAGCAGACATTTTCAGGGAAGTTAGTCATAACCAAGTCCAGAAGAGAAGATGTTCCGTTGACTGAGATCCGGGTCGGGAAATTGACAGATTGTGTCAGTCCCAGTGAGTCGCAGAAGTCCTTTGCTGAGGAGCCATGGCTGGTGAGAGAGGTACCCACACCCAGCCAACTGGCACGATGACAGTTGAAATCACCACATATGAGGAAGAGAGAGTTGGGATGAGTAGATAGAAGTTGGTCCATATCATCAGACAGCGAGATGTAGATGGAGTCATCACTGTTTGGTGGACGGTACAACACACATATGAACAAGAGGTGGGAGCGAAGGGGAAGCCGTAGCCAGAGGTATTCCTGGGGGTGAGGTGGAGAGAGTGCAGTGCAGGGCGAGTGAGGAAGAGAGTTTTTGATAAAGATAGCAACCCCGCCTCCAGGACGAGGCTCAGGTCTATCATACCGGAGGAGGGAGTAGCCCGGGAGAGATACTATGGAATCAGAGACATCATAAAGGAGGAAAGTTTCTGTTAAGCAGATCACGTCTGGTTTGACAGAAGCAACCTGTATGGAGAGATCGGTTAAGTTTGAACGAAGGCCCCGGATGTTTGAGGTCCATACCGTTAATGAAGAGGAAGGGGGAGCATCAGATACAGAACAGGGGGGAGGAGGGGTAGGGTAAGATGTGGAAGAGGTGGAAGAGGTAGGGAGAGCTGTTGAAGGTGTGTCAGAGATTTCAGAATAGCTCGGAGAAAGGGAAGGATGGGGCGGACAAAAGGTTTGATGGTGATTGGGTGAGCCACAATGAGGTGTTATTTGAGGAGGAGGAAGAGCGAGGCAGAAGGTTGGGGGAGATGGAGGTGAGAGTTTGAAGGGGGAAGAAGCGGGGAGGACGCTTTGAGGAGGGGGAGTGAGCGGGGGGAAATTGAGAAGCAATGAGGGTGGGGAGATTTGAAGGGGAGGGGTGAGGGGGGAGTTTGGGAGGGAAGGGACAAGGGGAGGGATTTGAAAGGGATGGGATATGGGGGAGATTTGGAGGGGAGGGGTGAGGCAGGAGTCTAGGAGGGGAGGGGCGAGGGGGCGTCTTGGCGGGGAGGGGTGAGGGGGTAGTTTAGGAGGGAGGGGGCAAGGGGGGAGATTTGAAAGGGATGGGTGATGGGGAAGATTTGGAGGGGAGGGGTGATGGGGAAGATTTGGAGGGGAGGGGTTATGGGGAAGATTTGGAGGGGAGGGGTGAGATTGGATTTTTGAAAGTGTACGATTTATGGGAAACGAACATTTATTGCAAAATGAGTTTCTTGTGACCTTTGAGTTAAAAATACGTTTAAGGACGCTGGATGGAGGATGGAGTGCAGGAGAGTTTAGGGAATGTAGAACAAAGGCACTATAGGAGATGGATATTTTTTTTGGGATGAATTGATTTGGTGAGCAAGTCGAAAGCAGCCTTTTAAAGAAGAAGAAGAAAAAGGTGTTATAAAATATGACGGAATACATAACTTGAGGGGAAAGTGTAAACATTGAAGGTTAATGAGTGAAAACTATCTGGGGAAATGGGGGAGAAACACGTGGTCGAAGAACGAACGAACGAATAAGAATGAATAAACGAATGAGAACAGAGAAGGAAATGTTTTTTTTTTTTTTTTTTTTTTTTTTTTTTTTTGAGTTGAGATTTACACAAGGAAGTAGGCTATGGGTGAAAAGCCTGGGAATACAGAGAACGAAAGTTATTGGATCACAAACGACGGACCACTGAGAGAAAAACAAAGCCTCAAGGTTGTACAGTGCACACTGTACAAGGCCTTGCTCGCGACACGGCAAACAGACGATCAATTTATGAAAGATAAACACCGAGAAACAACCAAAGTTGCACACAATAACTTCACACACCGAAAGATAAATACAGTTTCGACAAAATACAATTGTGAACAGACTTAACTTCGAAAAACGTGGGGACCGTGTGGAGCTTCGAAAATCCCTGCCGCCGTCTCCAAGATCTCGCGAGATCTCCAAGATCTCGCGAGATCTGCCCATTTTGCGGCATAGCCTCCCTCCAAAGTGTATTGCGCGCCTCTGCCAGTCGCAGCCGCCTCAGCGTTCACTCCAAACGCCATTGACCATGCGGTCAGAGCGGAGAAAAAGGGGGAGGAGTTGTCGGAGCGACGCGTGGCCCCATCAACGTGTCACGAAGGGAGGAGCCGGTGAACCCTCGTGACCAATCAGGGCCGAGGCGTGTTCACCGGTAGGCGGACCTAAAGAGCATGCGACTTGATACGCGAGCACGTGATAAAAGCGCTCACTTGGGACTACTTCGAGAGAAGTTTAGAGTTTGGAGTGAGAGGTCGTTGCACAGAGAGGAGAGAGAGAGCACGGGCTGCGCGGAGGTGGGTGAGATTGCACCATCAATTATATAGAATTGCGCATACGGCCGTGCGAAGGACTACCCCCCCCCCCCCCCCCCGCCACGTATAAGGTCCGATCGCGCGCCAACGGTACGTGCTTGCTGATGCCCGGGTTCTCACCACGGCACGAGTCAACACCCGGAGCCGGACCTCAACGCCCAACCATCCGCGTGAACCTTCTCTTCCTTCCCACTACTACCCTTGCGTGTAAGTCTGTTCGTGTTGTCCTGGGCGTGATATTTAAGAATGTATAAGGTTGCCCTGTGTCTGCTGCTTCTTCTTCTTATTGTATATGCCCTTCCTTCGTTTCCTCTTCGGGTTTTCTTGCACGTAATTAATAAATCTTTGTTCTCCCTTTACTTTGGTTTCCTCTCATCCGATCGCTTTCGTGATCTCCTCAATTGAGTTCCGGTGGCACGATTTGGCCAATCGCTCGGAACTGGGTTAGTCGATTGTTAACGGCTCGGATCGCGGATTGCTAAACCGCTCGGCAATTACCATCATATCCGCGGTCCGAGCAGGAAATTATCTCCCTGCTTTGCGGAGAGATTGGTAAGCAGGTATTTGGGAATCCATCTTGACCAATCACCCTGGCCAATCTCAACCCCCGCAAAGGAGCGTTATAGCCTCCAGGATCGGAGACGGCCAGCTTAAAAGACAAGGGGACTAACCCCCCCCCCCCCCCTTGATAACGGGAGTGCCGTACTCGGAATCCGCAACAATATATATATAATTATTATTTATTTTCTTTTTTAATTAAGGAAATTGTGTTTACACTTCCACATTCAACTCAAAGCAGGGTAACTGATCAATTGTTTGTCACCCTCTGCACTGATCTTCAACTGATCTGCAATTGAAAAATTTAACTCCAACTTTTCTTGTCGGACATAGAGAGTGGTGGCAACATAGAGAGTAACCCAGTTTTAGGACCGGCAGAGAAGACAACTGAGAAGGAAGTTGAGGAAGCGATAAAAGCAATGAAGAGTAGAAAAGCGGGAGGGCGGACGGGAGTTGTGGAAGATATGTTGAAGGCAGCAGGAAGTTGGGGTGTGAAGAGAATGACAGACATCTGTAATCAAGCGGTGAAAGAAGGCCGCATTCCAGTGGATTGGGAACTGAGTACCCTCGTCCCTCTATACAAGGGGAAAGGTGACCCTCTGGAGTGTGGCTCGTACGGAGCGATAAAGTTATTGGAGCATGGAATGAAGGTATTGGAAAGGGTGTTGGAGAGGAGGAAAAGGAAGAAAGTGAAGATTGACGAAATGCAGTTTGGATTTATGCCAGGAAGAGGTACGACAGACGCGCTTTTTATTGTGAGGCAGTTGCAGGAGAAGTACATGGAGAAGAGGAAGAAGTTGTTTCTTGGGTTTGTTGATCTGGAGAAATCATTCGATAGGGTTCCACGCAAAGTATTGACATGGGCAATGAGGAAGTTAGGAGTGGAGGAATGGTTGATCAGAGTAGTGATGGCAATGTACAAAAGAGCGCGGGCACAGCTGTAAGGACGAAGGACGGGAACAGTGGTGAGTTTGAGGTGAAGGTGGGAGTGCATCAGAGGTCGGTACTAGGTCCACGACTATTTGTAGCTGTGATGGAGGTGCTGGCTCAGAACGTAAAGGAGGGTTTACCGTGGGGGTTGTTGTATGAAGATGATCTGGTGTTGATTGTGGAAAGTATGGATGGACTGAAGGAAAAGATGAACAAGTGGAAGGAATGTATGGAGACAAAAGGTCTGAAGGTGAATATCGGAAAGACGAAGGTGATGGCAAGTGGTAAAGAATGTGTTGAGGTGGAAATAACTGGGAAGTGGCCCTGTGCTGTGTGCAGGAAGGGTGTCGGAGTGAACTCCATTCAATGTACAATGTGCGCTGAGTGGGTTCATCAAAACTGTAGTGGTCTGAGAGGGGCATTAACCAGTGTGGCAGCTACATTCAAATGTAAGGTGTGCACAGAGGGAGCTGCAGATGGAGGAAATGTTGAGTTGGATCTTGGAGACGGCGTGAAGATGGAAGGTGTGAAAACATTTTGCTACCTCGGAGACATGCTGAATGGAGAAGGTGGATCAGACTCGCAACGGTTGCTGGAGTGAGATGTGCATGGAAGAAGTTTCGGGAACTGAGTGGCGTGCTGATGAGGAGGGGAGTGTCGTTGAAGCTGAAGGGAAAGGTGTATGCTGCATGTGTGAGAAGTGTTATGATTTGTGGGAGCAAGACATGGGTAATGAACGTCGAGCAGCAACGAAGGCTGGAAAGAGTGGAAATGCGAATGGTTCGGTGGATGTGCGGAGTATCGTTGAGAGAGAGAGGAAGACATATGATGATTTGCGAAAGATGATGGGAATAGAGCCTGTGATTGATGCTGTGAAGAGGAACAGGTTGAGATGGTTTGGTCATGTGTTGAGGAAGGATGAAAGTGACTGGTTGAGAAGAGTGATGGAAATGAATGTAGAAGGAAGTAGAGGACGGGGAAGACCGAGAAAGACTTGGCTAAAGATGGTGGAAGAAGAAATGCGGGCAAGGGGGTTAGCAAGGAGAGATGCAGAAAATAGGGCAAGATGGAGAAGATTGTCATGGGGACCGCAAGGCTAACCCCCGCTCTAGCAGGGAAAATGGCCTTAAAATGCATGTTGTTGTTGTTGTTGTTTTCTTGTCGGACACTTCTAAATTGAAACAAAAGTCTGGAGCAGTCAAGCATGCTGTGTATGGTTGAGGGAACAAGCTTTACGCCTAGGTCCCCCGTCGGGGAAGTGATGTGAGTTGACAAAGTGGAAGACGCAGAAAACATGCTATGATATGATATTTCGCTCACAAGGTTCCGACATACATGGAGGCGGCCATCTTGGATTTTGACTTGGCGACCCAATTTTCAATAGCGTTCTTCCTTATGCCTAGATACACCCACACACCAGATTATAAGTTGGTACTTCGCTTATTTTTCAAGATATTCCGCTCACAAGGTTCAGACATACATGGCGGCGGCCATCTTGGATTTTGTCGTGGCGACCCAATTTTTAATGGCGTTCTTCCTTATGCCTAGATACACCCACACACCAGATTAGAAGT
Organism: Myxine glutinosa; assembly: GCF_964187855.1. Lineage (NCBI taxonomy): Eukaryota > Metazoa > Chordata > Myxini > Myxiniformes > Myxinidae > Myxine > Myxine glutinosa. The sequence continues at coordinate 124,227,601 of NC_136271.1, read as the reverse complement.
TGGTACTTCGCTTATTTTTCAAGATATTCTGCTCAAGGTTCAGACATACATGGCGGCGGCCATCTTGGATTTTGATGTGGCGACCCAATTTTCAATAGGGTTCTTCCTTATGCCTAGATACACCGACACACCAGATTAGAAGTTGGTACTTCGCTTATTTTTCAAGATATTTCGCTCACAAGGTTCAGACATATATATGGTGGTGGCCATCTTGGATTTTGACGTGGCGACCCAATTTTCAATAGCGTTCTTCCTTGTGCCTAGATACACCCACACACCAGATTAGACATTGGTACTTCGCTTATTTTTCAAGATATTCCGCTCACAAGGTTCAGACATCAGACATACAGTCACATGCAAAAAGTAAGTACACCCCATGTAAAGTTTTGACTTTTTCAACATATTTCAACATACAGCTATTTGATCTTCATTTCAACAATATTGATCGATAAAGGTGATATAATATAACAAATATCATGAAACATTTACATTTTGGAGTCCATTGTATAATTTAAATAAACATAAATGCAAATTTCGCATGTGGAAAGAGTAAGTACACCCTTGGCTCTAATAGGTGGTATCAAATACCGAAAATTATAATCGGGTGCACCAGCTCAGGTGCAAATGATTAGAACATCATTGGAGAGTATCTTGGAGGAATCTGTCTCATTTAAACCTCATACATTTAGTTTGGTTTGCTCTTTGTTGTTGAAGTGTGCGGCGTCACCATGCTGAGATCAAAAGAGCTCTCTGAGGCCTTCAGAAAAAAGGTTATAGAAGCCCACGAGTCTGGGAAGGGATTTAAAAAGATCTCCAAACAATTTGAAATCAATCATTCCACTGTCCGGAATATCATCTACAAGTGGAGAAGATTCCAAACAACTGCCAACTTGTTCAGGCCAGGCCGCCCAAGCAAGTTCAGCCCGAGAGCAGACCGCAAGATGCTGAAAGAAGTCTCGAAGAACCCTAGAATGTCATCACGGGACCTACAGATAGCTCTTGCCACTGTTGATGTCAAAGTGCACGAGTCTGCCATTAGAAAGAGGATGCACAAATTTGATCTGCATGGGAGGTGTGCCAGGAGGAAACCTTTGCTGTCCAGAAAGAACATCAGGACAAGACTAAAGTTTGCCAATGAACACCGAGGCAAAGACCAGCACTTCTGGAACAATGTGCTCTGGACAGATGAGTCAAAGGTAGAGCTATTTGGCCACAGTACCAGAAGACATGTTTGGCGAAAACCAAAGACAGCATTTGACCACAAGAACATGATACCAACGGTAAAGCATGGTGGTGGAAATATTATGGTTTGGGGCAGCTTTGCTGCATCAGGGCCTGGGCAGCTCACCATCATATAATCCACAACAAATTCTTCATTGCACCAGAGGGTGCTTGAGGATAATGTGAGGACATCTGTCAGAAAGTTGAAGCTCAACCGAAGGTGGACCTTGCAACATGGCAAGGACCCTAAACAAACCAGTAAATCCACCAAGGAATGGCTGAAAAGAAAGAAATGGAGGGTTCTGGAATGGCCAAGTCAAAGCCCGGATCTAAATCCCATCGAGATGCTGAGGGGATTTGAAACGAGCTGTGCATGCAAGAAACCCCTTAAACATCGCACAGCTGAAAGAATTCTGCATGGAGTGGGCAAAAATTTCTCCCAGTCGATGTCAGAGACTGGTAGACTTATAAGAAATGCCTACTTGAGGTTGTTTCTGCCAAAGGGGGCAATACCACCTATTAGAGCCAAGGGTATACTTACTTTTTCCACGTGCGAAATTAGCATTTATGTTTATTTAAATTATACAATGGACTACAAAATGTAAATGTTTCATGATATTTGTTATATTATATCACCTTTATCTGTCAATATTGTTGAAATGAAGATCAAATAGCTGTATGTTGAAATATGTTGAAAAAGTCAAAACTTTACATGGGGTGTACTTACTTTTTCACGTGACTGCACATGGCATCAGACATACATAGCGGCGGCCATCTTGGATTTTGACGTGGGTTGCACCCACACACCAAATTCGAATGCGATCCACTTACGCATGCACACACGCACGCACGTACGCCCGCACGCACGGACGGACGGGAAAACCATCGTCCCCCTTTCGCTCCGCGGTGTGACGGGGGACAAAAAGATGAACAGAGGCAGACCCTGTATGTGTTGGATGGATGGGTTGAAGGCTTCCCGGTGTAGGGAAAGTTTGTCCTGGCTTTAATTACATGTAAAATGTGCCGCAAGTTTTTTCACGAGCATGAAAGATCGTTGTCAGCATTAATCCCATCAGCAGCCTTCTGTATTTTGACGTTAAAAAACCTGTAATATATTGGTATTCGACAGAAAGGATACTCAAGAGGAACTAAAAACGATTATCTTAAACGACTGGTAGTTTAAGCTAAAAAGGCAAACACAATGATGGAATCTTTCTTGCAATAATTGAGATGCACAGATTAAAAAAAAAAAAAAAAAAACACCTTTAGAGGCCATTTTTCCCCACAAAGCGGGGGTTGGCCTTTTTCGGGCACCGTGGTTGTTGTTGTTTTTGTTGGTCCCCTTTTTTGAAGCAATGTTTTACGGCCGGATGCCCTTCCTGCCGCCAACCCTGTTTGTCGCCTTTTACGACAAACAGGGAATTACCAGTGAGCTGGTATTCAATTAGCCGACCTCGGAAGGATGACAGGCTGAGTCAACGCCCCTGGCGTTAATTCAGCATTCGACTGGGATCCTAAGCTGGCACCCTAGCCGCTAAGCCAACACCAGGCTAAGCCAACACTGAGATGTACAGGAAAAAATTGAGAAAGTGTTATATTCTGGAAGATTAAAAAAAACTTCTTGTTAAGACATAAGAGTTGTGGTTTGGTAATTTTTATTTTCTTCAAACAGAAGTCAAGGCCAATAGAAGAGCAGAATTGTGGAGGGTGATGGGTGATCAACTGATGGCAGGGGCGAGAGGAAGCAAATGGACATGTGATGGTTCTTTTCCAGAAGCAAATCTGATCAATTTTTTTTTTTTTTTGGTATACAGAATCGAGGCTCGTGAAAGAGCTAACATTTATCACACAAAAAACATCAGACACACAAAGTATATAATAAGGGGAGCGGAAGACAAGATGGGGAGAGAAGGGGAAGCACACAAACACAACATTTGAGAGCAGGGACATCGGGAGATGTGTGGGAGGGAGAGGGCTTGGGAGGGAGAGGGCTTGGGGGGAGGAGGCGTGGGAAGGGGGGGGGGGGGTGGGTGGGAGAAGTATAAAACACAAGGACACCAAGGATTTCCATGAAAGAAGTTGGTATTTCAAAAAAGTGGATTTGGGATGAAATTAGCGGGGGTAGAAAAGATCAAGGTTTTGGATGGGGGAAGATAAGAGATGGTGGTGAACAGCTGTTTTAAAGACCTGGAGGGAGGAGTGGGATTGAAGAGAGTGAGGGAGTTTGTTCCAGAGGCGGGAGAAAAGAGGAATGAAGGAGTAAAGGTGAGCAGAGAGTCTTGATTTTGGCAGTTTAACCATAAGAGGGTTGCAGGCAGATCTTGTGCGACCTGTAGGAATATTTGGGGGACAGAGCCCAGAGAGAGCTGGGGGGGTGGGGGGGGCAAGGCTGGAGAGGAGTCGGTAGAAGACGGAAAGACCACCAACCTGCCTGCGGTGAGTGAGTGAAAGGCCCTCGGAGTTAGCTTCATCGCGGGAGATTCCAATGATTCTGAACGCTTTAGTTTCAACAGCGTGAAGACGAGCTAGGTGTCAGGCAGGAGCACCAGCCCAGAGCGGAGAGCAGTATTCCATTGAGCTGCAGATGAAAGCCTTGTATGTGGTGAGGAGCTCAGGTGTGCCAAGGAAGGACTTCGCACGACGGAGGATGCCCAGTCGGCGACTGGCTTTGGAGGCCAGATTTGAAATGTGGTTTTCCGAGGAAAGATCATGGCAGATAGTGAAACCCAAAAGCCTGAGTGACAGAACTTCTTGGAGAGGATTATTCAGAAAGTGGATGGGAGGGTTGTCCAGTCGGTCTTTTCGGAGAGACACAGTAAGAGTGTGAGATTTGTCAGGATTGAAAGACATGTTCCACTTGTTTGCCCAGTCTGTGATTTTGTCCAGGTCTGCAGAGAGTGAGGAGGCTGCAGACTGCCGATCTGAGGGATGAGGCATGGAGCGGCAGAGAGTGGAGTCATCAGCAAAGAGATAGAGAGGATTTTCAAGAGAGTCAGAGAGATCATTGATGAAGACCAGAAAAAGCACAGGGCCCAGAACACTGCTTTGGGGAACTCCAGCCTGAACAGGAAGTGGAGATGAGAGAAACCCATTCAGGGCCACATCGTGTTGGAGCGTATGTCACTATATTGGGGCCCGTGGGCATTTTGTGAACATTTTGTTTTCATTGTTGGGATTTGTTATTTCGACCTAGCTGAATAATTTAAAATAGGGCGCCAATTTTTTAATGCATATTTTCGACCATTTTTATGCAAATTGAAGATTACATCATAATACCTATTGTATACGACCATATGCTCCTGTTATTGTTCTTGAACACTTCATAGTTTTAAACATTTTAATGTTTCCTTTTGGTAGTTGTTATTTAGAATACGTTTCGCCACTAAAAAATAGTAATTGAAAGCAAATTGCCTAATTTTAACCCTTTGTATGCAAATTGCATTTGATGTAATAAAACCCATTGGACAAGTTCATACATTAGCGTCAATTGTTCTTTGAGTATTTAAACGTTTCAATAATTTTTTGGGTTTAAAGAGTACATCTTGCTTCTATCAAAGATAGAACAAATACTTTGATTATGCAAATTACGTTTGGGATAGGAATGTACATTTGAACAATCTACTAGTTTGTACCCATACCTGCGTTTATAAGTTAAATGTGGAGATCTCCATCGTTGCTCTCGTCTTCATCGCCAGCATTCCTCAATAGTTCGTTTCTGTTCTCACAGTTTTTTTCACAAGCGATGCAGGTATCTGTACATTTCAGATTACTAGGGCATGCCCGTACTATATATATATCTAAAATTATATCCCCCCCCTCTATTTACATGAAATGGTTTGGTCCATTCGCAAAGCCAAAGCGAACGGCTTGCGAGTACGGTGACAATCCCCCCCCTCTATTTACATGAAATGGTTTGGTCCATTCGCAAAGCCAAAGCGAACGGCTTGCGAGTACGGTAGAACCCCCCCCCCCCCTCTATTTACATGAAATGGTTTGGTCCATTCGCAAAGCCAAAGCGAACGGCTAAATCGCCATAGCTCGGTAGCTCGCTGCTCTCTGATTGGTCGAATCGTTTTTTGGACATAGCTCGGTAACTACTTGTCCGATTAATATGAAACCTTGAAAAGGCACATCCTCGGGTCCCCAGCAATATACCTGGCAAGTTTCAAGTATATCGGACCGGTAGTTGTCGAGAAACAGCGGTCGCATACACACAGAGATTACTGGAATTATAGATAGATGTTTCTTGCAAGAACAATTCAAGGTGACGCAGTTTCCTTTGCATCCGCATCTCACAAGCTCCAACACTGCCTTAGGCGCTGGCAAAAGTTTCGTTGGAACTGGGAGAAGTCTATCACCATCTAGGCACCATCCATGAGAGGTTGGGTCAGGAAGACGGACGTGGGTTACGACTGTTTCCACACCAATGCAACATAGTTAGCTCTGTTAATCGTTTCTATTAGAGCGGCCTTTGTTGGGGGTAGTTTTTCATCAGTATACTGTCTCTTGCTGAAGAGATACCAGCGCATGTCTTTCACTGAAGAAATTGGTGTTCCAGGCACATAGAGTTGACATATGTAACGTTCGAGTCGGCTGATGTCATCTTCCTGGAGATTCTGCGCATTTCCGAGATTACCCAGTGCCTGTACTATACTATCATCGGCCTTCTGCAGTGCATTCCACCATGATATTTTGGATCTCCCGCAGAATGTTCCTGTTTGATCGCACCCACTAAGGGCATGGAATCCCGGAAGTGCTGAAGCCTGCCCTTCTCCTAGAGCATTGTATATTAGTCCTAGATTGATGACTCGTCACTTACTACCGGTTCCAACAATCATAGTTGTGTCATCACATAAGTCTGGGTGGCACCATAAGGCTAGAACTAACACGTCCGTGTCTGGACTTTGGATGCAAATCGACGTGGCACCTCTCTGGGTTGCATCAAGTGCATGGAGCAGCATCCGCGTATCTGCCTCCTCTTGAGTGCTGTGCAGGTTATCCACTGTGAGCTTATTGGACCTGCATTCATCTCTCAGGGTTGTAACATATATCATGTCAGATTGTTGATGACGCTTGAGGATGTGAGATGCCAAGTAATGAGCCAGGTTCTGTTTGCTGTCCTGATTGCTGAGAAGCTGCTGCAGTGTGACCTTTTCAATAACAGCGTCGTTGGATATGTTGTCGGCAATACTTCTGCGGTTTCCTTGACGAGCGTTGCGTGTCCTTTCCTTGAGCGAATTTTCCATGTCATAGCGGTCAACACACAATATGAACCTCATCAACGTCATTGCTCTTATGTTCCAGGACATGCAAAAAATGTTCAGCAAGATCAAGGGCTGTTCTCACCCAAGTGGGCATTCCCATAGATTGAACTATAGCCATGGCATCGATGATTGTAACTCGATTAGACGTGTGCTGCTCGTAGGCCTAGATGTCAGGTTGTTGGTTTGGAGGTAGACCTTCCAAAATTGTCATAAGCTTGCTTTTGGCATTACATGATCGCAGGTTTCCGTCTCGTGTGAAGAGTGAGCGAGGAGACACGGCAAACTCAAATTCACCTATGCTCTGCCTCAGGTCAATTTCAGGTCGGGACAATATCACCACCAGGAAACGTGCAAAAAGTGCTCTGTCATCCTTCATGGCTGAGACACTGGCAGTTGCACTACTCTTCTTGGCCTTTCTAGCAACTGTCCATGCCTGTAGGTTTACTTTCTTCATTGGGCTCCAAATATTGATCGTTCTGTCAACAAGCCGCTCTCTAACGAACTTCAGAAATAACTCTTGCCCGATGATATCTGCTCGCGTCAACGCTTCTTTGACTCGCGAATCTGGCATGATTGCTTTGGTGATGATGTTTACAAGCTCCTCTTCTGCTACCAGGAAAGGGTTATTGACCTTCATTACCTCTCTTAGCTTCTCAATGTTGTGCTCATAGTGTTCTAAGGAAGCATCTGATAAATCATGGTGGTGAGTTGAACTTTGTCCACTGACTCCAACCAGATTCCCAGCTTCATTGGCCAGACAACTTAGCTCATGGGCAATTAAGAACCATCTTGCCATGGCAGATGGCTTCTGAGTTAGTCCTTTGAGCCCACAAAATACCTTCATGAGCCTGTTAACCTGTTCAATAGCATGGTCAGGGCCAATTGCACAAAACGGGATTTCGCTCTTGTAGACGCAAAAATTGCCAGCCATGAACTCTTCGTAGATGTCAGGATCACTTGTCTCAAGTTTTTCCATCTGCGCCAAATAAAGTGGAACCATACGAGCATAATTCAGTCTGTCGTGTGCGAAGAAGTACTTGCACAGGGCTTTTAGTGATTCCAGATGCAACTTCCAGTTGGATTCACGAGTAGCGCGAATGAACATGAAAATCCTAGCCACAAATTTCATGTAATCTCTTGCAAACTTGAATGTAGGGCGACAAGATTCCATTTGAGTATCAAAACTGTCAAGCTTATCAACTAAGCCTTCAGCCACTATTGTATTCATAAGGTGCTTGTGGTGACCGTCAAGCTCATCGTATCGGTGTTCCTGGCAGCATGTATTTGCCAATGAAGCAGCATCATGAAGAATTGCATGACCAGTCCCTGGCTCATCCACTTCCGTTGTCAGAAAAACACTAAGATGCAAGTCACACAGTGCTGATAAGGTGATGCTGTGTGCCGTTAAAGCACGTTTCATGTGGTGGCCTTCAAGAATCTGGCGGGTGGTTGCTGATCCATTCAAGTCCGCTTCCATCCATGCATCATCAATGCCACTATCCTCTATGAATGACCCAAGTGCACGCAGTGACGTCAATACAGTGTGCATCTCACCAATGCGAAAAACTAGATGATCCAGTGCTGGTGCCGAGTGCATTTGCAATTTCACAGCCTTCTCATAGAGTTGAAGATCAAAGGTAATAACCGTCTTCCGGCCTTCTCCCATGACAATCGATGTGATCTTCTGCGCTTGTTTGAGTATTGTAAGCATTGTGCTCCATTCATGTGCAGGAGCAGCAAGCAATGGCATTATAGCTACCCTTGTAAGTTTAAATGGTGATGAACCTTTTGCTGAATTAAAAGCACTCCATGTAGGTAAGTGTTGCTTTCCTGTGCCCAATCGTACCAACGACTGTCCTATCGCCCATGCGAAATCATCTTTCTGTGAAGCTTCTGTTACATCAAGTGATGGATTTATATTTATAGGATCATACTTGGGACACGGAGGATGTGTATTAGCAGGAACGTGACAAGGCAACAACTCTGTAGTAAGGCCTGGACAAAGCGGAAGTGATCTGGCTGTGGGAGTCTCATTCACGTCAACTGCTACAGCACTGGTAGCTTCAGTAGTTTGTTGGTACACCACCATTGCTGTAGCATGCAGAGTGCCTTTTCCCTCTGGGGTATCTTCTGAAAAGTCTGAATTGTCAGCAGCAAAGAAGATGAATTCATTTCTAACAAGACTTGGTGGCACATATACATCATATTCAGCAGAACGGTTCAGAACAGCCTGTGCTAGTTGCGTTTCAATGCGCAATATACAGTCATAGTCTACAGACAAGCCGAGATGGTGAAGATAGTCTATTAATGTTTTGCTTCTAGTTCTTTGGTGAACAAAGATGCCAGTTCCAACTTGGACAGGGTTCTCCCGCCGATGGCGAAATGAAGCTTCTTCGCCTGTTGATTCTGGCCGGTAGCGCACCTGTCTGTCAGATTTTGCTTCAGACATAATATGTTGTGCTATCGTTGATGCTTTCTGATTTGCGTAATTTCTGCGCTTTTCAGTTGGGAGCTCAGTTGCCACGCCTCTCATAATCCATTGGAGAATTGTAAGAAGCCTTGTAGGAATGTTTGCACTTAAATCTGACCATAGTGTGCCATCAAAAGACCAACGTGGGGCATCAAGAATGTCCTTTCGCAGAACTTTGGCACAGTTGAAGATCATTTTCATGTCATCGTTGATATTGGATTCACAGAGAGCTGCTTCAATTGCGGCTATCTTAGCTGCACTGAAACAGAACCGATCTGACTCATTTCGACGTGTGGCAGGGATAAAGTCAATGCCCTCAATATTTTCTGTGAGCAAACGTCGCGTGCTTTTACGACTAGGCGTAATCTCGCAGTTATGTTCTTCTAAGATCGTCAGGTAAGCTGTATGCGCAGCATCCATCGACAGTATCTTACTCTTTTCAAGCAAATCTTGTATGATATCAAGACATTCCACCTTGGCAGCAACCTCTTTCTCATTTATCGACTTTCTTAGAGGCGGTACCAGAACTTGAACATCCAGAACCGCGAGCAACGTGACTTTGCCAGCAAATTCGATGATATTTCACATCTATGGAGAGTGCATCTTCGGAATGAATAGCACTACTTAGGTACACTTTGTAGATATCTTTGTCACAATTTTTCACGTAATCATGAAGCTGCTTTCCACGGCTTGCACTCTGTATAGCATGGACAGGTTCTTTCTCTTTATGCGTTTGACAAAAAAAGCATAGATTCTTTTCATATCTAGCAGTGAACGAACAGGAAGGACACTGTTTATATGAAGATCCTGCAGGCTCAAATTCTTGAGGGGATGACGAAGTCGATGGCCGCCCTGATGTCCGCAATAGTACGTTGACGTTCTTGGGAGTGAGTGCTTCTTGATATCTTCTTTTGGCCCTGGAAAGTTTCTGTAAATTCACAAGATCTTTTCTACAACTGACATGATAAGTTGCACTGTCACGTTTTAGCGTATCCTCAGTGGCATTTTCCAACCGTTTACTTGCTTCATGGAAGACAATTTCACCATATTTTGCTCGGTCTGTCACATAGTGAAGAATGTTCTTTAAAGTTCCTTTATCAGGTTCCTTCACAAGCCGCTCACTAGATATTTTCTGACATATTTTACACATACTGTAGTCGTTTAAAAGTTCTATCCATGGTCGTTTCACAGGACTCTCCATGGTTGAATCTCACAGTAGTAATGGTTTGCTTGGGCGTGCCTTTTATTTCTTAATTGTTCAATAGTCTTGAGATACCTGAAAGAAAGCATAAAGATTGACATCACATTTTAGGTATTGCATTTGAGTCATAGACAGTTACAACATTAGAAACATGAGTTGTTTTTGTAGTGATCTAACAATAATAAAGGGCTATTCAGATTTGTTAATTGTTGTGACGAAAGACCAATTCACTTATAATTATATAATAGTAATAACAGTGCAAGATAAAAATCTGAGGCACGTTTGATACATTTTCACTCGTATTGGGAGCGAAATAACTGAATACATACCATTGTCAAATTTTGGGGGCATGCCAGGGCACAGTATTTTTTCAGGCACAGTACCCTTATAGACCTACAATAAGCAGAACAATCCACAAGTATCAGTTGTTCAAATGATGAACAAGAACCAGGAATTGGTATGACCAGAGCATGGTGGTGAGTTGAACCACGCTCCTCCCATAGACTTATATGTGTGCAACGCGTACCCTTATTTACGTAGTTAATTATTCAGCGCTATACGATTCGGATACTTGTTTACTTTGCGAGAAATGACGTCATAATTCATTTGCATAGAAACACACTAAAACTCGCTGAAAAAAATTGGCGCCCTATTTCATTTGTTTTTTAACATCCTAAACTACAATTTCCAGCCAAGAAAATAACATGTTCACGAAATGCCCACGGGAAAACAAATGCTCCAACACTAACACGTTGACTACGACTAGAGAGGAAGTCCGCCAGCCATGTGTAGAGATTTCCATGGAAACCATAGGAGTAGAGTTTGGTGAGCAGAGCGGGGTGCCAGACTATCGCAGGTACATGATATGTCAAGGGAATGAATGATTGAATGATCGTTTTTAGGGCCATTTTCCCCGCTAGAGCGGGGGTTAGCCTTGCGGACCCCATGACAATCATGGTTTCCTGTTTGAGGCAATGTCTTTATGGCCGGATGCCCTTCCTGACGCCAACCCTGAGTCGTCTCTTACGATGTGCAGGGATACGGTGTACCTATTCTAAACCGGGGTACAGACCAGGATCATTCATCCCAGCAAGCTGGTACTCAATTTGCCGACCTCGGAAGGATGACAGGCTGAGTCAACCCCCCTGGCGTTAATTCAGCGATCGACCGGGATTCGAACCCAGGATCCTAGGATCCCAAGCCGGCACCCTAACCGCTAAGCCAACACCAGGTAGATATGTCAAGGGAGACAGCTCTAATTTCCTGTTTGCCATTGAGGACCTCCATCCATTGTTGAGAAAGCAGAAGCAGCATGTCCAGAGTTGAGTGACCTGGTCTGAAACCAAATTGATGATCAGAGATCAAGCCATTGGAGAAGAGGAAATATTTCATATCCGAAGCAATGATGGAGTCCATGACTTTGCTGATAATTGGGAGAAGGCTGATTGGTCTGTCGTTGCAAGGATCTGTTTTTGCACCTTTTTTGTGCAAAGCGTTGATGTTGGCTGATTTCCAAGCTGATGGCAGATGACCTTTGGCAAAAGAGAGGGAGAAGAGAACAGAGAGGGGGAGTGAAAGAGCGGTAGAACAGGATTTTAGGACCCGTGGGCTGATGCCGTCAGGTTCAGTTGCAGAATCAGAGTTGAGGGTTGACAGAAACTTTTCCACCTTGTCAGTAGGAAAGGACACGAGTCCAGGAGCAGCTGGCTACGACTGGGTATGGTGGGTACAGAGAGGGATGGGTTTGGGACACAAGATTTAGAGGCAAACACAGAGTTGAGGCATTCAGCTTTTTCACGTGCAGAGTCAGCTGTGTAGCCGTTTGAGGTAAAGGAGGGGATGGAGGGGGAAAAAACACCAGCAACAGATTTTACCAGACGCCACCAGGATTTGGAAGAGGGAGACAGATTTGAGAGGTTGGCATTGAGAATGGAGAGATATTGTTTCCTGGCTCTCCTGAGAGTGGATACACACTTGTTTCAGGCTTTGTGAAAGGAAATGAGATTTCCTTCCGTGGTATTTGCTTTCCAGGAGGCGAAGGCAAGTTGTTTCTGGGCAACAGCCTCACCACAAGATTCAGTGTACCATGGACGGGAGGAAGGGTATGACAACTGAAGACGAGATGGGATAAATCTGTGCATGAGAGAGAGCAATTTACTTTGGAAGAATTCCCAGGATGAGTTGATGTCAGAGGCGGTAGAGATGGGAGACCAGTCCAGATGATTTATGGCTGCTTGAAGACCGTGCCAATTGGCCTGAGTGAAATGCCAGACTCGTCGATGCTGAGGAGGCTCTCTGAGAATGGTGACAAAGATGTCCACTTCAACAAGTACATGATCAGATGAGCCGATTGGAGCAGAAGAAGAGCAGCAGACATTTGCAGGGAACTTAGTCATAACCAAGTCTGGAAGAGAAGATGCTCCATTGACTGAGATCCGGGTCGGGAAATTGACAGATTGTGTCAGTCCCAGTGAGTCGCAGAAGTCCTTTGCTGAGGAGCCATGGCTGGTGAGGGAGGTACCCACACCCAGCCAGCTGGCATGATGACAGTTGAAGTCACCACATATGAGGAAGAGAGAGTTGGGATGAGTGGATAGAAGTTGGTCCATGTTGTCAGACAGCAAAATGTAAATGGAGTCATCACTGTTTGGACGGTACAACACACATGAACAAAAGGTGGGATCGGAGAGGAAGCCGTAGCCAGAGGTACTCCTGGGGGTGGGGTGGAGAGAGAGCAGTACAGGGCGAGTGAGGAAGAGAGTTTTGGATAAAGATAGCAACCCCACCTCCAGGACGAGGCTCAGGTCTATCATATCGGAGGAGGGAGTAACCCGGGAGAGATACTAAGGAATCAGAGACATCATGAAGGAGGAAAGTTTCTGTTAAGCAGATCACGTCTGGTTTGTCAGAAGCAACCTGTATGGATAGATCAGTCAAGTTTGAGCGAAGGCCCCGGATGTTTGAGGTCCATACCGTTAATGAAGAGGAAGGGGGTGCATCGGATACAGAACGGGGGGGGGGGGGGGGAGGGGTAGGGTAAGATGTGGAAGAGGAGGAAGAGGTAGGGAGAGCTGTCGAAGGTGTGTGGCAGTGATTTCAGAATAGCTTGGAGAAAGGGAAGAATGGGGCGGACAAAAGGTTTGATGGTGATTGGGTGAGGCACAGTGAGGTGTTATTTGAGGAGGGGGAAGAGCGAGGCAGAAGGTTGGGGGAGATGGAGGTGAGAGTTGGAAGGGGGAAGAAGCGGGGAGGACGCTTTAAGGAGGGGTGAGAGGGGGGAAATGGAGAAGAAATCAGGGTGGGGAGATTTGAAGGGGAGGGGCTAGGGGGGAGTTTAGGAGGGAAGGGACAAGGGGGGGGATTTGAAAGGGATGGGTGATGGGGAGGGTTTGGAGGGGAGGGGCAAGAGGGAAGATTTGGAGGGGAGGGGTGAAATAGGGTTTTAGAAAGTGTACGATTAATGGCAAACGAACATTTATTGCAAAATGAGTTTCTTGTGACCTTCGAGTCAAAAATACTGTAACGAATTTGAGAAGTGTAACGAATTTGAGAAAATGTAAAGAATGTGAGAATTATGGTTTTGTTGTGTGTACATGGCACCCTCCGTAATGTAAAGAAAGGTCGAAGCTCGTCCTCTTAGTTAATTCCATAAACCTACACACAGGACACCATATATCCTTTTAAATAGTTAGTCCCTTATTCTATGTAGGTTAAGGATGTGTTTCCCAATAGTTTGACTCTTCATTGCACCGAATTAAATAAGAGTAGGCCCCTCCGACACCCCATGGCAGCTTCCAAGTGCCAGCCAGGTTTGCCAGGTTTGCTGCAATTGACTTCTTTAGCCACTTTGCTGCATTTCATCCCCTGTCCACTGTTTGCTGCATTTGACTCCATTACGCACGAGGTAACCAACGGAGATGAAAGGCGTGTCTCCACCTCATCATCGGGGGGAGGAGTCAGCCAAGCGCGAGGAACAAGGCATGGCTTTGCCAACGCGTCATCAAGAGGGGTGGGATCGGTAGCCCTCGCGACCAATCAAGGCCGAGGCGAGCTGACCGAGGGGCGTTTACAACGCACGCGGGTAAGAAACCCAAAAGCACGTTATAAAAGGACACGCGCGGGTTTCTATAGGGCTTTTTGGAGAAGATTGAGGTCCTGGAGAAGTCACAGAGTCCTGAGAAAAGATTGAGAGGTCCGGAGAAGATTGAGAGAGGTGCGGCAGATGCGCTATCCAGCTAAAGCAGCCAAGAGAGAACGAGACGTGAGGGGGTGCTGATACTGCAGCAATACGCCGAGACCCTCTAGGCCCTATTGCCGGTTGTGGAGACGCGGAGCTGCCAGCTGCTGTTCGCTTCGAGCACGGAACGTGGACCTCGACGGTGTGGAATTGCCCGGACCTTCTCCTCCTCCAGTGATTCCTGCCATCATTTCCCCGTGTAAGTGTGATTGTTCTTCCGTCTTTCATGTTGTCTTGGGGTATTAATTAAGACTGCCATATATATAAGCGAATCATTGCACTATGTCTCCTGCTCCTTCCATTGCCTTATAAATCATCTTTCTTTTCCTTTCTGCTTAGTGTGTATAAATAGTAATAAATCTTGTTATTCCCTACTTTGTCTTTACTTCTTCATGCTCTTTCGGTCGCTTTAGAGGTTTCCATATTGAGTGTACGTGGCGCGATTCGGCCAACGTTCAGGATCGGGTTTAGTGAAGGCTAATGACTCGAACTTCGGGTTGCTAAAAACCGCTCGGCAACTAACTAGACCATCCAAACCGGGGTTCGAGCGGTACTTGTCTCCCTAGTCTGCGGAGGGACGGATAAAGGTATTCGGGATAAACCCTGGACCCATAACCGTGATCCGTTCCATCCCGCGGGATAGCGTTACAAGTACCAGGACCGGGGAGACGGCCAGCTTAACAGGACAAGGGGCTAATCCCCCCTTGCTAACGGGAGAGCCATCCCCCGTATCCGTAACAATACGTTTGAGGACGCTGGAGGGGGGATGGAGCGCATGTGAGTTTAGGGAATGTGGGAAAGAGGAATTGTAAGAGATAGAATTTTTTTTGGAATGAATAGATTTGGTGAGCAAGTCGAAAACACCCTTTTAAAGAAGAAGATTTAAAAGGTGTTATAATATACGACAGAATACAGTGCTTCAGGGGAAAGTTTAAACGTTTTTAAATTTAACAGTGAAAACTATCTGGGGAAATGGAGGTGAAACACGTGATCGAAGAACGAACGAATGAATAAGAACAACGAATAAATGAATAAGAACAACGAATAAATGAATAAGAACAACGAATAAGAATAAAGAAGGAAATGTTTATTTATATTTTTTATTGAGTTGAGATATTAAACAAGGACGCATGGGGTGAAAAGACTGGGAAAAACTCGAACTCGGAAACTCGGAAAAAGAGGAACGAGATCAACAACAACATGCATTTTAAGGCCATTTTCCCTGCTAGAGCGGGGGTTAGCCTTGCGGTCCCCATGACAATCTTCTCCATTTTGCCCTATTTTCTGCATCTCTCCTTGTTAACCCCCTTGCCCGCATTTCTTCTTCCACCATCTTTAGCCAAGTCTTTCTCGGTCTTCCCCGTCCTCTACTTCCTTCTACATTAACTTCCATCACTCTTCTCAACCACCCTGGCATTGGCTTAGCGGTCAGGGTGCTGGCTTGGGATCCTAGGATCCTGGGTTTGAATCCCGGTCAATCACTGAATTAACACCAGGAGGGTTGACTCAGCCTGTCATCCTTCCGAGGTCGGCAAATTGAGTACCAGCTTGCTGGGATGAATGATCCCGGTGTGTACCCCGATTCAGAATAGGCACAGTGTCCCTGCGCATCGAAGAGCGTGACCAAGGGTTGGCGTCAGGAAGGGCATCCGGCCATAAAAACATTGCCTCAAAGAGGGAACCATGATTGTCATGGGGCCCGCAAGGCCAACCCCTGCTCTCGCGGGGAAAAATGGCCTTAAAACGATCATTCATTCATTCATTCATTCACTCTTCTCAACCAGTCACTTTCATCCTTCCTCAACACATGACCAAACCATCTCAACCTGTTCCTCTTCACAGCATCAATCACAGGCAATATTCCCATCATCTTTCGCAATTCATCATTTGTCTTCCTCTCTCTCAACGATACTCCGCACATCCATCGAACCATTCGCATTTCCACCCTTTCCAGCCTTCGTTGCTGCTCGACGTTCATTACCCATGTCTCGCTCCCATAAATCATAACACTTCTCACACATGCAGCATACACCTTTCCCTTCAGCTTCAGCGACACTCTCCTCCTCATCAGCACGCCACTCAGTTCCCGAAACTTCTTCCATACACATCTCACTCGAGCAACCGTTGCCGAGTCTGATCCACCTTCTCCATTCAGCATGTCTCCGAGGTAGCAAAATGTTTTCAACCTTCCAGCTTCACGCCGTCTCCAAGATCCAACTCCAGGATCCAACCCACCTTTCATCTCCCCTCCAAGATCCAAGGACACAGATCAACATTTCCTCCATCTGCAGCTCCCTCTGTGCACACCTTACATTTGAATGTAGCTGCCACACTGGTAAATGACCCTCTCAGACCACTACATTTTTGATGAACCCACTCAGCGCACATTGTACATTGAATGGAGTTCACTCCGACACCCTTCCTGCACACAGCACACGGCCACTTCCCAGTTCTTTCCACCTCACCACATGCTTTACCACTTGCCATCACCTTCGTCTTTCTGATATTCACCTTCAGACCTTTTGTCTCCATACATTCGTTCCACTTGTTCATCTTTTCCTTCAGTCCATCCATACTTTCCGCAATCAACACCAGATCATCTGCATACAACTCCCACGGTAAACCCTCCTTTACGTTCTGAGCCAGCACATCCATCACAGCTACAAATAGTAGTGGACTTAGTACCGACCCCTGCTGCACTCCCACCTTCACCTCAAACTCACCACTGTTCCCGTCCTTCGTCCTTACAGCTGTGCGCGCTGTTACGAATTCCGGGTTTATGGGGGTTACAATTCAGGTAATTTATTATTAATGTATATTCTATAAAAGGTTGTTGTGATTAAAGGGTCAGGAGCCCTTCTGGGAAAAACGAGACCGGAAACGGGATCGTAAAGAAGAGGAGGAGTGGAAAAGAGGGCGGCCATCTTAAGCTTTGAGAGCTCCGACGCGAGCGGAGGCGATCGTTACCTACTTTGGAACGGAGTTGGAAAAGCCCGTCTGGCGAGAGGAGTTACCTGCGCGGGGTGATTGATTGCCGGTTACGTGTCAAAGTGCCGTGTGGTCCTGGAAGGAACCAAGCGCCCGGCGCTGTTCGAGAGATTGGGAGGAGACGGTTGAGAGTTGAGACTGCAGCTCGAGACCGAGCCGCCGAACGTGAAGGACAAGGGAACCGTGCCTCTGTGAACCGAAGTCCGCGCGTCAGGAGAGCGCCGGATTACTGCGGAACTTGCGAAGTCGGGTATCCTCGCTGAGGTTGTCGAGTACCCTCACTCCCAGCCCCGGATTGGAATCGGACCTAGATTCCCCGATCGCTGGATCGACTCGACGTCACCTGGGAGGCGTGCAGGAATCGGACATTGCTTCCCCGATCGCTGGATCGACTCGACGTCACCTGGGAGGCGTGCAGAGACATTGGGGGCAAGGGCCGTGAGTGTTGCCAACACTGTTGTGGGTTAAGGTGGCGCCACCTATACTATAGATAAGGATTGTATGGAAGGGCTGTAAACGCATTGTGATTCCTGTGCGGGATTTGGGAATATATTGGGGTTTGTTCGTAACCCTTGGTGTGGACTCGTTATTGATTGACTTATTTTCACCCAAGGACCATACATCTTTCTGCCGGGGCTCCCCTCGAGGTTGACCCCGTAACAGCGCTCTTTTGTACATTGCCATCACTACTCTGATCAACCATTCCTCCACTCCTAACTTCCTCAATGCCCATGTCAATACTTTGCGTGGAACCCTATCGAATGCTTTCTCCAGATCAACAAACCCAAAAACAACTTCTTCCTCTTATCCATGTACTTCTCCTGCAACTGCCTCACAATGAAAAGCGCATCTGTCGTTCCTCTTCCTGGCATAATAGTCTAGTAGGAAGACTAGGTCCCCCTGCACCCCCCGGAGATATACTTCTAATCAGTGTTTCTAGATTGGAAAAAATGTGTAGAAAATGACTAGCTATGGCCCCAAGCTCAAAAAATGTCCCACATACCATTTTTATGCAAATTACTGCTGCCATTATCAAAAAAAGACTAGGTCCCCCTGCACCCCCCGGAGATATACTTCTAATCAGTGTTTCTAGATTGGAAAAAATGTGTAGAAAATGACTAGCTATGGCCCCAAGCTGAAAAAATGTCCCACATACCATTTTTATGCAAATTACTGCTGCCATTATCAAAAAAAGACTAGGTCCCCCTGCACCCCCCGGAGATATACTTCTAATCAGTGTTTCTAGATTGGAAAAAATGTGTAGAAAATGACTAGCTATGGCCCCAAGCTGAAAAAATGTCCCACATACCATTTTTATGCAAATTACTGCTGCCATTATCAAAAAAAGACTAGGTCCCCCTGCACCCCCCGGAGATATACTGAAACTGGCAGTGACTGGTGATTGAAATGCGGTGCCTTTTTGTGTTTCAGGTCGAGGTACGTGAACTCCCCACGATCTACAGCAACCAGGAAGAGACTGATACCAGGGTGGTTCTGTACCTCCATCATGCTGCTACCATCGGATACAAGAACGCTGTAGTCAGAACACCGGACACAGACATCCTCCTGATCCTGCTCCACCATGCCCACAACATCAAGCTGACGGTGTACCTGGATACAGGGTCAGGGAAGCATCGCCAACTTGTCAACGTCTCTGAGCTGGCAGAATCCCTGGGAGAGGACTACTGTGCCACTCTCCTGGGGTACTATGTGTTCAGCGGAGAAGACTGCACCAGTGCCTTCAAAGGGAAGGGAAAAGTCGGGCCCTTGAAAAAGCTGGAGAAGAATCCCAGGTTTCACAGGGCATTCGGTGAATTTCACAGGGTATTTAGAAAAATAAAACTTTGTGTTAACGTCTGTGTAGACGGACCTTAATATGAGTCTATTATTTCGTAAAACTGTGATTATTTTGTAAATAAAGCACTAAT
Organism: Myxine glutinosa; assembly: GCF_964187855.1. Taxonomy (NCBI): domain Eukaryota; kingdom Metazoa; phylum Chordata; class Myxini; order Myxiniformes; family Myxinidae; genus Myxine; species Myxine glutinosa. Next base: position 124,208,292 of record NC_136271.1, on the reverse strand, counting down.
TAGCATACTAGTATACCATAGACACATGTAATCATGTTATGAATAGTTCTATCATGATCTATGCCCTTCAAAACATGGGTCTAGACACCTTCATTTTTCAATTATCTGCAATATTGGCTGAGATATGTCAAAAATCGTTTTTTTGATAATGGCAGCAGTAATTTGCATAAAAATGGTATGTGGGACATTTTTTCAGCTTGGGGCCATAGCTAGTCATTTTCTACACATTTTTTCCAATCTAGAAACACTGATTAGAAGTATATCTCCGGGGGGTGCAGGGGGACCTAGTCTTTTTTTGATAATGGCAGCAGTAATTTGCATAAAAATGGTATGTGGGACATTTTTTCAGCTTGGGGCCATAGCTAGTCATTTTCTACACATTTTTTCCAATCTAGAAACACTGATTCGAAGTATATCTCCGGGGGGTGCAGGGGGACCTAGTCTTCCTACTAGACTATAAATCCAAACTGCATTTCGTCGATCTTCACTTTCTTCCTTATCGATCTTCACTTAGTAATGGGGATTGACAGAGGTAAAAGGCCAGGTGATTCCTGCAGTTTGAATACACACTTGTTGCATAATGGTCTCGCTAAATTAAGTGGTGGCTTACTCCTGAAAAGAGGAAGCTGCATATTATTTGCTGCACTAAGCAGCAAATGCTTCCTGGGATGCAAATGCTTCCTGGGGTTGAATGCAAATGCTTTCTAGATCTTGTCTATGTCTCTTTCTCTCTTTCTTCATCCATTTCTCTTCTTCTTCACCACATCTCTCTGTCTGTTTCTGCCCATTACTCCATTTTCCATCTCTCTCTTTCTCCTTCTTTTCCCCTGTCTCACTTTCATCAATCCTTCCCCCTTCTATTCACATCCCACATCCCACCTTTCATCTCCCCTCATACCCATCTTTCCCCCTCCTCTCTCCCCTTAATCTCTTTTTTTTTCTTCCTCCTATCTCTCCCTCTTTGTCTGCCCCCTCTCCCCTTCTCAATCTCTCTGTCTCCCTTTATCTCTCTCTTCATTTCATTCTATATCATTCCATTTTATTACTCACATGTTGAGTAAAACCTACTTGGGTTGAGGCTCATACAAAAGCTAATGAAATGAGGTGTTGGCCCAATAATGTTTTCAATCCATGCTTTGAAAATTTATTGGATTCTGAATTTGAAAATATTAAATCTGAATGCTTCGTTTGTCGAATGAGTTGTTTGAAAATATGTTGATGTGTGAATCGAAGTGATGCATATAAATTATTAACCATGACTTCCTCCCCCGTTCAACATTGATTGGTGTTAGATGTCATTTATCCCTTTCATCATCCATCTTTCTCCACCCCCCGTCCCCACACCCCACCCCCCCACCAAAAAGGCTGGTGGGTGGTTTGTGAACGGTGTAGATGGTAGGGTGTGGTCCAGATAGATAAGCGTTATGCAGTTTTTTTGGGGGGGCTTTGTCGACCTGACTGACGGTAGGTCTTGTCTGGGGTTGAAATATGTCCTGGAGGTAAACGTTACTGTTTTCTCTGAACCATCGGGCATGGCATGAGATGGCATTGCCCCTTGCCATGAGATTTATATCTTAATTTTATTGTTTTATTATAAATCAATATTGATATATTATGTAGGTAATATTACCATTGTAAGGAGCTAAGGACACAGCAATCAGGGATTGTGGACCTTTGCCAGGATTTTTTCAGTGATTTTAAGATTGTTGTGTTGACACAATTATGGTGTCTATACCATGTGATCAATGACATGATTGTCATTTTACAAAATTGTACAGGTGATGGTGCACCTATCATGGCACTTTCCCGTCATTTGTATCAACGAATGCAGAGAAAATCAAAATTGTTCTGTGCAGACAGACAAACAAATGGGTTTAAATGTAATATCCTCTCTTTTGATGGAGGTAATAGGACGAGTGGGAAGCATATTTCGCTTCTTGGAGGGCCCCCAGGAAGCGGCATTGTGTTTCCTACTCGTAAAATGAGGAATCAGGCTGCATTGAGCTAAATGGTGTTCTATTGGATTTTATTAGGAATTTTCTGCTGATGTGTTTTTGTTGGGTTTTAACAACACAATATTGTTCATTTGATAGAGCTTTTGATTTTCCATTCTCTTCCAGGCTCCTCCGTAAGATTTGATAGGGAAATGGATGAGAGTGGATATCAGAAGATTGTGAAAATAAATATGATTTTTTTCAGAAAAATTTTGATTTGTTCGAATGTTCGAAACAGATGAACCATTCTGATTTGATTGGAAGATAATTTTATTTTAAAATGTGAAGATACCTTGAACAATGAGCAAGGTGGTAAGTTGAGAAAAGCGAACGAAAGGTGTGTGTGTGTGTGTGTGTGTGTGTGTGTGTGTGTGTGTGTGTGTGTGTGTGTGTGTGTGTGTGTGTGTGTATATATATATATATATATATATATATATATATATATATATATATATATATATATATATATATATATATATATATATATATATATTGTTGCGGATATGAGGACTGTATATATTTTTTTGATTGTGTGCTTTATTATTATTATTATTGTTTATTCTGCGCCCCCTGCCTCCGGAGCTGTGTAAAGGTGAAAGGGCATCCCATAATTAGTCCACAAGCATACACGTCAGCCAATAATAGAATACCCCTGTTCGATAGTTATATCTTATTCTGTGTTTTAGGGTAAGGCTGTGTCTCCCATTAATTGAAGTACTCCATTGCACCAGTGAAAGAGAATAGATCCCCTTTCATTCCCATCCCCAAAATCTCCATTTCCTCTCACATCCCCTTTCGTCATTGCCAAGCCTCGATTGCCAATTACATCCCCTCCAAAACCACCATTGAACATGTGCTCGGGTCGGGGAAGACGGGCGTGCCCGCCCGTCGTCATCAAGGGCGGAGCCAGAGGGTCGCGTGACCAACCAGGGCCGAGGTGAGCACACCGATGGGCGTGTCCTGAAGGCCGGCGGCTGATCGCCGGAGGCGCTATAAAGGCGCGCGCGCAAGAAGCGTGGGGGAGTCGGTGGTGAAGGGTCGGTGGTGAGGAGTGAGTGGACCAAGAGAGAGAAAGAGTGGTTGGACCAAGAAAGAGAAAGAGTGGTTGGACCAAGAGAGAAAGAGTGGTTGGACAGGGAGACGTGCAAGAGTGTTGTTGAGTTGAGGGTTTGGACCAGACGAGTCAGACGAGTCCTGGCAAAGCAAGCGGCGGCCACAGCAGCAACAACACCCAACAGCCGCTTGGGGCCTGGACGGCGGTTTTGAGCAGGGCCGCGAAGGAACGGCGGCTGCTAAACGCGCCGATCGTGCTGCAGGACCCCCTTGGACCTTCCTCTCCCTCCAGCCATCCACCTCCTGCCTTTCCACCCTTCTTGTGTACGTGGGTTTGTTCTGTGTGTCTTGTCCCTGGGTATTTATTTAAGTCTGTATAAGCTAGTATTTGCACTGTGTCACCTGCGTCTTATGTGTTGTAAATAAACGTGACTGCTTTCTTTTTGCTTGTGTGTATAATAAATCCAATTACTCTTCTGTCCGTCTTCTCGTCTTATTCCTTTTCCTCTTTGCATTTCGTCGTTTTAGTCTTTTCCAGATTGGGCAGCTGCGGTGCGATACGGCCAAAGTTCTGGGTGAATCGAGTGAGTCGGGGAACAACTGTTCGGTCGCGGAGCCTTCGCTCGGCAAACAACATCCTAAACCGCGATCAGTAACAATATATATATATATATATATATATATATATATCTATATAATTATAAAATTGAAATCTTGCGTGTTTGTGTGTAACATTCGATCGGTCCGGGGGCGTGGCTAACCCCTTTGAGAGAGTAGTAATATCCACCATTTTATTAACTCGCATAGCTTTGAACCCTGTTTTGTAGGCCCGTGGTGTCTTGCTCTCTCTCTCTCTCTCTCTCAGTTTTATTTCAAATCAAATTCGATATATCATTTCATTTTTCACAGTCGCTAACATAGTTTTAGACTCGGTTGAAAAAAAACGGGAAGAAAATCCGATGAAAGTTTCCGTTTATAGAACGAAATGAATTCTGAAAGGCTTGTATCTTCAAGGCCATTGAGTCTCTCTCACGCCTTTATGTTCAATCTAACTCGCCATATGATTTCATTTTTATCGATGGTTTTAGACTCGGTAAAAGAAATAATTGAGAACATTCATGCACACACGGGAAATTGCAGAGATATATTTTAAAAATCGCGCCACGTTGATATACGAAAATACACCGCCTAAAATAACAGGCATACAGTATATATCTTCGTTATTTCACCCAACATTATTACCCGGAAGTAAAATATGCTTCAGGAAATTACCGAGAGATATTTCTTCGATTTTTTTTATTATTTATATGCGCATACACTTTAAATAGGTTTATTTGAAATCTTTAATTTTCACAATGTAATTTATTTGTCATTTGATGATCGGCAAAAATATGTTTCAGGAAATTACCGAGAGATATTTCTTCGATTTTTTTTATTAACGCTTCCATCTGATTTCATTTTTATCGATGGTTTTAGACTCGGTAAAAGAAATAATTGAGAACATTCACGCACACACGGGAAATTGCAGAGATATATTTTAAAAATCGCGCCACGTTGATATACGAAAATACACCGCCTAAAATAACAGGCATACAGTATATATCTTCGTTATTTCAACCAACATTATTACCCGGAAGTAAAATATGTTTCAGGAAATTACCGAGAGATATTTCTTCGATTTTTTTTATTATTTATATGCGCATACACTTTAAATAGGTTTATTTGAAATCTTTAATTTTCACAATGTAATTTATTTGTCATTTGATGATCGGCAAAACGATAGCACAAACACAATACTATTTGCAGGAAGAATGTCGTATCAACCCTCCGACGGCGCTACGGACGCGGCCAACGAATCACACCTCACGTCTGTGGATGCGAATAGCAACATCCGCACGAATCAGTCATCAATGATTTTCATTGACGCGCCTGGAGGGCACAGGGAAGACGTTTCTTATTCACCTGATTCTCTCTAAAGTGAGAGCGAGTGGAGAAGTTGCCCTTGCGGTGGCCTCATCTGGCATAGTTGCTACCCTCATGCCTGGTGGAAGAACAGCGCACTCAAGGTTCCAAATCCCTCTGACACCGAGGGAAGATGGCGTATGCAACATCGATAAAAATTCCACTATCGCAGACCTCTTTCGAAGTACAAAACTCATCGTGTGGGATGAGTGTCCTATGATCAGGAGAGAGAGTTTCGAGGCTGTGGATCGCACGTTGCGTGATGTATGTGACAAAGACGAGCCTTTTGGAGGGATCTTGACGATATGCTGTGGTGATTTCCGTCAACTTCTGCCCGTGGTGAAAAGAGGGTGTGATGCTGACGTTGAGAATGCGTGCATAAAGAAGTCCTACTTACGGCAGAGCTTTGGAATGTTTCACTTGAGAACTAATATGCGACTGACCGACGGAAGTGGGCAGTTTTCAAGATTTTTGCTCGACATCGGCGAGGATAGAATCGAGAAAAATGCGGATGATGAGATAGATTTGCCAGAGGATATACTGCTGACAGCGAGTGGGCTCGATGAGTGCATCGATACCATATATCCATCATTCGCCAATCCGATGGAGGTTTTTTCAGCAAGGTCTATATTAGTGCCCCTCAATGATATGATGCGAAACATCAATTCAAGATGCATCACAAGGTTCCCTGGTGCTAGCAAGGAGTATGCTGCGTTCAACAGTGTGACTGAGGGTACTGATGCGACGCACTTCCCAACGGAATTCCTAGATTCCGTTGAAGTCTCGGGATTGCCGCCGCACAACCTCGAGCTCAAAAAAGGATCCGCTATCATTTTGATGCGGCACTTGGACCCTCCGAAACTTTGCAATGGGACGCGCATGATTGTTGAGGACATGCTTCGAAATATTATAGTTGCGAGGATCATAAGTTCAACGTTTGAAGGCGAAACTGTAATGCTCCCTCGGATCCGACTAAATCTGTCGGAAGCTGAGGATATCCCTTTGCAGCGCTGCCAGTTCCCCATACAATCCTGCTTCGCAATGACGATCCATAAGGCGCAAGGGCAAACTATGGAGAATGTGCTGGTCTACCTGGAGAAACCTGTCTTCCAGCATGGTCAGCTGTATGTGGCGCTCAGTTGAGGGAAGAGGAAAGAGAACGTGCGAGTTTATGTAAATGGAGGATCGTCGACAAAGAACATCGTCATCAGAAGTGCCCTCTGACAACAAAATCGTGGTAGTCCACGGGTCGCGTGTTTTTTCTACAAAAAAAAAACAAAAAAAAAACGTGATCGGAGATAAGGGCCGAAATCACGTGTCACAGGTAAGTGATTTAGAACGCTGAAGAGGTGAGCCTTATGGCTTGCTGGCCCAAATAATCTCCCTGATGATGTCCAGCGTTCGCTTTAGTTCTATTCTCATATCTATTCAAACTGATATTGACCCAACGGGTCATGGGTCGTCTAGTATATATATATATATATATATATATATATATATATATATATATATATATATATATATATATATATATATATATATATATATATATATATATATATATGTATGTATGTATGTATGTATGTATGTATGTATGTATGGTTATGGATTTATGTGAATTACTATTCAGGTCATTGCTTATTAATGTTTATTCGATTAAAGGTTGCTGTGATTAAAGGGTCAGGAGCCCTTCTGGGGAAAAGGAGACCGGAAACGGAAGAAGAAAAGACACGAGGTCCGGGAGAAGCGGCTATCTTCTTCCTCTTCCTCGCCGAGCTCCGACGCGAGGGGTATCGATATTGAGCAGCGTGGGGGATGCTGCGTTTGAAAGCCCGTCTGGCGAAAGGAGTTACCTGCGCGGGGTAATTACCCATTTACACGTCAAGTCGCCGTGGGTTCATGCACGGAACCAAGCGTCCGGCACAGTTCGCCTCACCGTCTACAAGGACGCGTACGGGTCGCACCTTGGGCCTCGCGCGCGTTGCAAGCCGCGCTTGGTTTTGCCCCGTTGCTTGGCAAGGAGGTGCGCTGCAGCAGCTGTCCCCGGTACGCGACGTGCACGTTTGGAGCACGTCCGCCCGGGGTTCGTTCAACCGCCCGTGTGCGGAGAAGCCGACCTTCACCTAGGTCTAGAGGGGCCCAGAGACATTGTGAGGGACAGTGACCCAAGGGGTCGTGAGTGGGGAACGGGGGGGACACATATGTAAGATGGCCATCTTAGTAATATTGATTGTTGATGGTTGTTGATTGCTCGGGGAATATATTATTGATTATTCCGGATCCTTGGTGTGGGGTTTCTTATTGACCGGAATTCATATTGATTGCGTTACGAAAGCGTACAAACTGTATATCTTTCTGGCGGGGTCCTCCCACGGTCCGGGGGTCACCCAGACCAGGTAGTTACCGGGAGGACCACGTAACAGTATGTATGTATGTATATGTATGTATATATGTATATATGTATATATGTGTATATATATACATACATATATATATATATATATATATATATATATATATATATATATATATATGTGTATATGGATGAGTGGATATATATATCCTCCTCACTCTCATCCATTTCTATATATATATGAAGTTAGCAATATATATATCCTCCTCTTGACCTACAAAGCCCTCCATAACCTGGCCCCATCCTACCTGACTGACCTCCTCTCCAGACACACTCCCACCCGCAGCCTCCGCTCTGCTGGCGCCAACCTCCTGTCCCCCCCCCCCCCCCCCCATCCGGACCAAATTCAGATCCTGGGGGGACAGGGCCTTCTCCATCGCTGCTCCCACCCTCTGGAACTCACTACCTCACACCATCAGAGACTCCTCCTCACTCACCACATTCAAAACATCACTCAAGACCCACCTGTTCAACACTGCATTTAACATTTAACCCACAGCATTTAACCCCTGACTATCTCTTTCTCCTTCTCCTTCCTTTGATTATTTACCTTTTTATTTTTGTCTTTTTGCACTTGTTTTTTGTACTCTGTCAAAGCGTCTTTGGGCTTCTTGAAAAGCACTATATAAAATAAATGTATTATTATTATTATTATTATTATTTATATATATATATATATATATATATACACATATATATATATAATATATATATATATATTAATTACATATGTGCTTAACATCTGGCGTGCCTTTTCAACAGGGAACGCAATTACCTGGCCTCCGCAAAAGTGTTTTGGCTCCGATGACGAGGGACCGATACGTGTTCTCCACTTATAGGTGGTCATTTACCTGCCCGATCAGTTTGGGGATCGGTTGTTGAAACGGTTGTACAAAAAAAGGAGGTGTTCCTGGACTTAGCTGCCATCGTCAATTGAAAGTCAGAGAGACTCTTCCTGGAATCACCACTGAAGAACGACTGTCATACCAACCTCAGAAAACGCAACATACAGGTTACGGTGTACAAGGTGGAATAACCCCAGCAGATTTTATTTATAGTACACACAATGGATAGCGTGTACCGTTGTTCTGGTACATTGAGTGAGTACTGAGTGTTATTCACATACAGGCATTATGGGTAATGGGGCCTGTAAGGGTAAAGAAGGTGAACTAGATATTTCCCAAAAAGGTGCCTGCATAAATTATATGTGTACCGAATATGGTACAGATTCAGTTAAAGACGTTGAATCCTGGTATGAATGGACAAAAGGAAGCAAGAAGGAATTCCCAAGAGACGGCACATTTGAGAGGAGCCGATTGGAAACATTAAGAAAAGAATTGGAAGCCAGGGGGAAACAAAAACTAAAGGTAGATTGGAAATCATTTCATTACTGGGACACCGAATCTTGGAACAGAGACACCAAAGCAAAAATGGGGGGCTTGAAAAAGGAGGTGAAAGATACAGAATAGGCTGGGAGAGGTATCCACTCAAATGCCTCTTGAAGTTAGCAATGGAAAGCCATCTGCCCCATTCAAGTCCAGATTGTACGTGGGAGCAAGGACATATGAGATAGCACAATTGCAAGAGGAAACTCCTTCACCATATCGAAGGAATCTTGCATATCAGGAACGTGCACCAGCCAGTCGGGAGCAACTTGCAGTCGTACCTGAACCTGACAAGGGACCGGGACAAGGAGGAGCGGTTGGCTTTAGCCAACAAGAGGAATTTGAAGGAAGCGGCTCATATGAGGCTACTACCCAAGAGGGTGCAACAGGGGGACAGGAATGGAGTCAGAGACAATTAATGACTCAGAGTGAGCAAGAGAAAAAACCAGTCGCAACAACTGCACAGTACTTTCCACCTAACAGCAATAATACAGGAATTAAGGGGCCTGTAGGGAACTTGCCATTAACCAATCAAAGTCTGACTCTCCAGAAGAGGGATTTTGAGCAGTCTGGTGTTGCAAATTTCCCTCAGCGGCAATTTCCAGGGGCAAATCAGGAACGCCCAGACCTTATGTGTATGAACTTAAGGCAGATATATGAACTTAAGGCATTGCAGAGTAGTATGCCATCAATCAAGACAGATCCAGTCCAATTCGCAGAGCTGCGATTGATTGTGGAAACTCAATTACCAACTGCAAGGGACATGGAAATACTTCTGAAATGGCTCATTCCTAATGCCACAACGTTGAGACAACTAATGGGAGATGCGAACTGGGTACCTACAGAACCTGGGAAAGTCGATATGGACAAAGAATCCAAAATGGCACAGACAAATAGATTAATAGAGGCCATACAAAAACTGTCACCTGTGACTGACTGGAACAAAGTGGTCACGTGCAAACAGAAAACTGGAGAAGATTCTGCTGACTATTTGGAAAGACAGCGAGATATTTTCCGATTACATTCGGGAATAGGCCCGGCACAGATTGACGATGCCATAAACCCCTTTTTATGAATGGCTTGTTGCCAAAACTGAAGAGAGAAGTGGAAAAACAGTGTATTTCTTGGAAAGGAAAGACAATACAAGAAATATTGACTTATGCTTTGCATCATCAGCGCATCCAGGCAAGGAACAGCACTATAAATGCCGAAAAGTTGATGCAATTACAGACCTAAGCCTGAATGCCTGCGGAACAACGTAGAAGTGTTTCTTATGAATCACGAGAAATCCAGAAGCCAAAGTGGCAAGGAGGAAGAAGAGAACGGAGGGGAAGAACAGAGGATGACAAGGACCGGTGTTTCAGGTGTAGAGAATTGGGACACTGGAGACAACATTGTCCGTATTCAAATAGGAGACAATTTCATAGAGAAAAACCAAGAGCAAGGGTACCAGCAAGTACTAGCATTTCAGACAAATGACAGGGCTCTGTCACTGGAGAGCCCAAATAGGGGCCAGGGTCAACAGGCTAATTGGTCTGGTAAGCCCTTCTGACTAGACTGACTGACTTTTTCTGACTTCTGAATATGAGCAACTGTCGACGCTTCCTGTGGCTGAAAAGACTTCGGAGCAAGGATTCATTTTTTTCATTGGCAATGTAATAATTAATTGAATGAATGCAGAAATTGGGGAATTTAGGGAACATCTTGGGAAAAAGAATTTTTTTGAATTTACAAATTTTGGAACAATTGGCTTACGAATTTTTCTTTGGGAACCAAGTTACGAGTCACATGACGATCAGGTGGGATTTTTTGGACATTTGTTTTGGACGATTGATATGTCAGTGGTCGTCTGGCATGTGAAGGGGTGTGTTGTCAAATTTGGATAATCTATTGTGGGAGACAAAGGGTGATTTCAAGGTGGACATTGTAGGGGATTTGTAAAAAAAATTTGTCTGTTTGTGTATCTGCGTTTCTAAAAACGATTAAGGGACAGACTTTATGAAATTGACACCGGCTCACAATAGTGACCTTAAACCACCTTTAGAGGCCATTTTCCCCCGCAAAGCGGGGGTTGGCCTTTTTCGGGAACCGTGGTTGTTGTTGTTTTTCGGGAACCGTGGTTGTTGTTGTTTTTCGGTCCCCTATTTGAAGCAATGTTTTACGGCCGGATGCCCTTCCTGACGCCAACCCTTTTTGCCGCCTTTAACGACAAACAGGGAATTACCAGTGAACTGGTACTCAATTAGCCGACCTCGGAAGGATGACAGGCTGAGTCAACCCCCCTGGCGTTAATTCAGCGATCGACCGGGATTCGAACCCAGGATCCTTGGATCCTAAGCCGGCACCCTAGCCGCTAGCCCAACACCAGGGATTACCAGGAACAACCAGGGAGTGACCTTGATATGCAAATAATGGTTCCAATGTAAACAAATATACATAATGCATAAGTTTGTGTATTTTTTGTGTGACAATGTTTTTGTATGTTTTTTGTGTGTCAATCTCAAAAGATTGTTGAAACCAACAGTGTGCCTGTATTGAAATAGATAGTTTCATGAGGATGGGATTAAATATCCAGAGAATCCGTAAAATAAAATAAAAACATAATTCGATTATGAAAATTATCTCTTTTTTCAAGGCAGATGGAATATAAAGATTTGATGTGCTGAGTTATAAGCAGCCATTAATTAATAGTAAAGAAATTGTGAGTAATCTTGGGATTCCATTTTTGATAGAATTTATATGAGAATAAAAGCTATTTATGGATATGAGCTTCATAAAAATGTGGAAGTACAAAATTAGCTAAATTTGTAAGAGATCTTACATGGATTTATCAGAATACTCTGCTCACGGATTTTTGATATATACATAAACTTTAATTTTATCAGCATATAAATTGTGCTATATGTATGGATGTGTATTAGGCATAGATGATATGGAAAATAGTGAAGAAAATCTTGCTGAATTGAACTATTGTGAGTTTTTTAAACGGAATGTATTGTGAATCTTAAACCATGGGGTTCATAACAGCATGAACGCGCTGTTACGTAGTTTAAACTCAGAAGGTGATGTTACGTGTACCTGCAATATATTTTGATAACTTGGAACACCTATATTGGCATACTGGTGTCATTGGTACTCACTAGTTGCATAAAAATAGACAGGAAACAGCTATGGGGGCGTAACACTTACTTGGATATTTTCTATAACATAAAAAGGATCCAAATAAGAATACTGCATGTAAACACCAACTTATACGGCCATTAAGGCCAAACAAATTGGGAGAAACTGTAATTAAATACGTAATTTACAGATGAGTATTTGTAAAGTAAAAAGGGAATTTATTGATGTGGGGGGCATTTTTTCGAAGGTTTATTAAAGTGTTGCAATATGATAGTTGGTAAGGAAAACTATTGGATGGAAAAAATTAGATCTGTTTATAAAATGAATTTGTTGACCCCTTTGAAGTTAATTCTTCGAATTGTTGTTTAACGAGCATTTTTAGTTCAAATTGGAAATAGTTTGGTAGAGCCTTGGTTAAAACCTTTGATTCCAGTGTTTTGGAACAAATTTATAAACCATAGGAGGTTGATGAGAATAGAAACAAATATGGACCCAAAATAGAAAAACTTTTTATGATGACATGAAGGTGGAGCTAAAAAGATTGAATTAAGTAATGTTGTAAATGAGTACAGTAGAGTTAAGATAATGGCATAACGAAAATGTTATGAATTGTGTCAGTTTTACAAGATCAGTGAACTCATATCACCACAGGCTACACACCATGAAAATTAAAGTGATGAAGGTACATACTAGAAGTTAACACTATACCATTAATTACGCATTAAAAAAAAAAGAAAAAAAAGTGGGAAGGAACTATGATAATACATTATGCATAAGTTTGTTTGTTTGCAAAATTTGATGGGAATTAGATATTCGTTTGTGATTTTAATCATATGTACTCATTATTAATGCATTTATTTTCTTTGAGTGGTGTTAAAAAACTGCATGAGTTTAATTTTTAAACTATATTAACCTGAAAGCAATTGTAAACGCTATTCTTAGTTTAGTAGTATAAAACACATACCTGATTTGGATATTATTCGTGTGAAGTATTTAAATGAATATAACTTTTTTTATGTTTTGAGGAAAACAACAAATTGTCATATGTGAAGCTGTTATAAGATATACATGATTAGTTAAAACATGGTAATTTCATGTCAAGATGTACCCTATCTGATTCAGTGTGTGTGGAAAGCAGATATAGATGTGGCTGAGTAGAGGATAAGACCAGATCACATCTCAAATGGAGTGACAGCGGCATTGGGAAGAAGTTCGAGAAAGAAAATTTGTGGCAAAAAAAATGAAGTTAATCTTGGCATACACCCTCCTTCTCAAAGAATGATGAAGGCATTCTCCTTTGCAAGATTGGAGACGATGCTTACCTTCACCAAGGAAAATTCATGTGACCATTTGCCTGGATCACACTGCAACGTACGGAAGAAAGGCGATCACTTGTTTCTGTTCGAATGCCTCGAACATTCATCACGTCAGCAATTGCGGGACAACGACATCTTACCTGCAACTTCTACTGGATGCGGTGACTTGTGTCATTGCTCCACCAACTTCCAGGGAACCAGCGCGGAGCTGTAAGTGGACGGCTGTGCTTCTTCCTCTACAACGGCTGTACACAATTCTGCTGGTTGCTCCTGGTATGGACCATGCACAACTTGAACACCATGGTCCTAACATTGTTGTGAATGCATCTGGCATCTCTGTTCCACATCTTGCTGGTCAACCAACATCATATCAACACTTGCTGCCCACCCACGATGAGTGAGGAGGCAAGTCAACTACAAATGGACGAAGGCCTTGTTCAAATCTACTATGGCTCACAGCAAGAGTGGCAAGGATGCTACAATGCTACATGCAGAGCAGGGTCAGTTTATGACTCCGCCCAGCTATCACAACAGCGGAAAACCCTACGCGAAATAGTGTAGGTGCTATGAAGACATCAGAAGAAAATGTTTCATACTTGAATTTCAAACACAAGTGATCAGCCTCTTCTTTTCAAACAGAAAGTCAACATTTGTTTTGAAGCAAAACGTATTTTCGAAGAATAATTGCCAAATGTTGCAGATGCTTTATTATTTTGAAAATGGTGAATTGAAATTGTTGTGTATTGGTAAAGGTGAAGCTTTGTTTGCAGAGATATTTATGATGCAAATGAAATGAACTGAATTATCAACATGGGAAGAGTCAACGAACAAAGAAATGTTTTATGATCAGATTCTTCCAGGATGACGGTGTATGCCTTTGGTATTGAAAATTGGATTACCAAATTTTTGTAATTTGAGTATTTTGTAATTGATGTTTAGATTAATGGTTAATATAAACAGAAAAGAAAAAGATGAGGGAATGTGGAATTATATATAATTCCACGTAATTAATATTTATAAGACAATTTATGGCCAAAGCAGGTAAATTGTACTTCATGTGAATCTTGTAAAATGAAGTTCTCAAGCTGCAAAAGAACGTGTGTAACAAACATCTGGAGTTCATTTCTGCCACATTGTCAGATAGTCCGAGGCTTCGAGAGAGAATTATGTTGACTTAGCCAAGGGGTGGGGTTCAATACTCCATTAGGGACCTGGAATAGGCCAAGGGGTGACCTTAAAAGGGATGAATTGTCAGCTTGGGCAAAACTCTTAAGTCGCCCGGGTGCCAGAAAGTCTAGGCCCCAGATTCCAACAGTAAAAGATAAGAGGGTATGATTTCTATTTAAACGGAACACTCCGAGGCTTCGAGAGAGAATTCCTTTTCCACGGAACGACACGTCGTATTCTGTCTGTAATTTGTGTAAAGTATAACTGTGTGTCTCTCTATACGATGTCTGAATAAAACCTTGGAATTGCAGTGACGTCTTCTTGAGCCTCGTCTTGAGAAATCTCTTTGTTAAGACGTCTTTAACACTTCAAAGGTCTAAGGGGATTCGGCAGTCGAAAGGTATATTCCAAGTGTACATAATTAATCGATGTACATAATTAATAGACAGGAGACAACCAATGTTGAAACAGTACGTAATTAATAGATAGTCACACGATTTTGCATGCCGTGTTTTTCGGATATATATATATATATATATATATATATATATATATATATATATATATATATACACACATATATATATATATATATATATATATATATATATATATATATACACATATATATATATATATATATATATATATATACACACATATATATATATATATATATATATATATATATATATATACACATATATATATATATATATATATATATATATATATACACATATATATATATATATATATATATATATATACACACACATATATATATATATATATATATATATATATATATATATATATATATATATACACATATATATATATATATATATATATATATATATATATATATATATATATATATATATATATATATATATATATATATATATATACACATATATATATATATATATATATATATACACATATATATATATATATATATATATACATATATACATATATATATACATATATACATATATATATACATATATACATATATATATACACATATATACACATATATATACACATATATACACATATATATATAAACATATATACACATACATATATACACATATATATATGTACATATACACAAAGAATTAAGTTAAGCACCCCCCCCCGTTTTTTTACAACCTCGCACATTACAAGTTTGTTGTCGTCAAAACAGTGTAATATACCCATGATATTGCTATATTTTCTGGAGAAGTGATATCATGGTCACATAAAAACATAACAATCATGCCGTTTTCAATATTTTATTCTGAATAATTTAAGGTGAAAATTTTTGGGAATTTTAGGCATATTTTCACCTCAATTTAAGTATGGAGCTATAGGTCCATCACGGACAGTGTGGATGACGTTTATGTTTTCTAACGTACAGTCATTGTTCTGAGAAGACCTCTAGCGATCTTTGCGTCAATAACGTGTGTAGGACCCACGTGATCGTGCTGCACGAGCGATGGGCGTCACAGATGAGTGCACTCATCTGCATTTCATCAATGGATAATTGCTAATGTCATACCAATCATTATTTGATCTCACATACCTTAGAATATATGCCAATGTATACATATACACAAAGAATATATATTCGGGGGTGCTTACCTTAATTCGTTGTGTAGGGGTGCTTAACTTAATTCTTTGTGTATATATACTATGGCACCGGTGGTCGTCTGGTCTGTATATATATACAGTGAAACCTTGACTTACGAGTTTAATTCGTTCTGTGACCGAGCTCGTAACTCAATTTGCTCGTTTCTCAAATTAAATTTCCCCATTAAAATGCATTGAAATGCTATTAATCCGTTCCAGCCCGCCAAAAACCACACCAATTTTTTTTTAAATATACAGTATATATAAAAATATCTCACGCTTTATATTTCACCTGTATGCAGCATACAAGTTGGCAGGATGGCCTGGACTGGAGGTACGCACACTTGACTCTAAACTGTCCAGCCTGGGTTTGAATCCCGACCCAGCTATAACCTGTCATGGGTGAATCACAGGCAGGGTGATTCATCAATGTGTGTACCGCTAAACTGGGCGCCCCGTTTGCGTCCCATTAGTTGTTGGATGTTAAGGATGTCACCGTGTTTTCCACAAAGAGAAGGCGAGCTATCGCCGGCACTCTGAACAAGTTGTGGCCTGGCATGCTCTTCTCCTCTGCCGTTATATACGTCCTCCTCGGCATCTTTTTCCAGAAGAGCCCTGTCTCGTCACAGTTGAAGATTTGCTGGGGGATGTATCGTTCGGCTTCTATCAGTTCGGCAAAAGTTTTAATAAAATCTTCAGCTGCCTTCACATCCGCCTCACCAAGTCGACAACACGCACACCTCGCTCATGTTTTTCGACGATTGCGTGTTTTATATCCAAGCACATCATCCTCTTCTTCTTCTCAGCACTGCCCTTGGCACTCAATTTCTTAGGACCCATGGTTAAAACTAAGAAATTTTCCAAAATAACGAAAATGCGAAAACAAAGCAGCAGCTATATACGGCAGAGATGCTTGCACGGCAAGATAACCACGTGACCGGAACCCACCTGGTGGCGGGTGGCGTAAGCTCCAAAATAACCAAAATGCGAAAACAAGGCAGCAGCGATATACGGCAGAGATGCTTGCACGGCAAGATAACCACGTGACCGGAACCCACCTGGTGGCGGGTGGCGTAAGCTCCAAAATAACCAAAATGCGAAAACAAAGCAGCAGCGATATACGGCAGAGATGCTTGCACGGCAAGATAACCACGTGAGTGGAACCCACTTGGTGGCGGGTGGCGTAAGCTCGTAACTCAGATCTCGGCTCGCATCTCAAAGCAATAAACCGCCCGAGCGACGGCTCGTATCTCGGAAAACTCGTAAGTTGGTGCACTCGTAAGTCAAGGTTTCACTGTATAGATATATATAATTATATATATATATGAAGTAGAAGACATTTTGGTCATAAATATACATACAAACATATACACATGCACACATAACCATATACGTTTGCGCCATTATAATAAGATACTTATCACAAATTTGGTCAAAATCCCATCACCAGTTCAATGTTTACCTTAAAGGGCATTTGACCTCCTGACCCCATAATCTAAACTGTTCATCTTCACATCATTATACATACTTCTACCAAATTTCACTTATGTCCCTTAAGGCTTAAGCCATTCTTAAGTTAGCGCGGTAATGAAAACCGATCACGGACAGACGCATGCACGGATAACCGGATGGACAACCCAAAAACATAATGCCTCCAATTACTTCATCAGCTGAGGCATAAAAAATTGCAAAAAAATTATTAAAACATTCAATGAGGCTTTGATATGTGTTAAATACGCACCTTGCGGCAGTGAGGTAGTGCTTTTTTGAACACCTGGTTCTGCTCTTCAGGAGTCATTGTAGAGTGCAAGGGAAACACCTGCAAGCTGCATTTACAAAATAATATTTAAAAAAAAAAGAAGAAATGTTATGTCAACAGAGATCGACTCATGATGAATCACAATAGATATTTCTGGGTAATGGAATTGTAAGAATGGGAATAACAAGCAAAGGAGTTTAGGGGTGCAGGACTACCCCCTACTCATTTCAGGCAATAAATAAAATAAAATGCTCACAAAAAATAAACAAACAAGACGACGTCATGCGGAGCACGATACTTGCAAAATCCGCCCCCCCAACCCCAAGAAAAAAAAATTCCATTGATAGAGCAAATTGTCCATTTCATAAAGATTAAAACTGACAATCTTGATCAAAGCTCGGGTCAACAGGAAGAAAAGTGACGATTTTTCAGATGAAAAATGACGATTTTGTAAGGTTGACATTGAGTTGACCTTTGACCTCAAAAATAGTTTCCCTATTTAGTGACACAATGTGCAAATGCTGTTCAATTTTCAAGTCAATCGGATGAAAATTGAGGATTTTAAAACCTTGGCCTATGTTGACCTCGAAAATAGTTGGTGGTTGAATTCAGTGACCAGATATGCAAGTTCACTTCAAATTTCAAGTCAATCGGATGAAAATTGAGGATTTTAGAAATTTGGCCAATGTTGACCTTTTGGCCTAGGTTGACCCCAAATATACTTGGTGGTTGAATTCAATGACACGATATACAAGTCCTCTTCAAATTTCAAGTCAATCGGAAGAAAATTGAGGATTTTAGAAATTTGGCAAAGTTGGTGACCTTTGGCCTATGTTGACCTTTTGACCTTTTGACCCCAAAACAATAGGCTTCTCAATTGGGACGACCTATACAACTTGGTGAAGTTTCGTGATGATCGGTTTACAATTGTGACCTGTAGGCCGGTGACAAACAGACAAACAAACAGACAGAACCACAAACGCAACCGACCAACATACTTGAAAAATCTTCGATTTTGCAAGTAACAAACAGACAAACAGATGAAAAATCGGTCAGAGACCGAGGACTTGATGGATTGTACTTTTTTTATCGGCCATTTTGGATCCAGTTTTTCCAAGATGGCAGCCGAACCACGGGACTGATGACGTCATCATTATTTGTTTTCTAAATTAATTTATTCCTAGATTATGCTCAAGAAATTTCATTTTGATCGGATGAAGTTTTGTACTTGTCAAATTATGACGTCATAATGGAGGCACCTATGACATCATCAACAACATATTTTATTCCCCATGGACAGTTCTTTACAATGAGCCATGTCTCAATTTTCTCTATTCAACACTTTCGGAGATGTAGAAGTGCAAAGTTTTTTGGTTTTTCCAAGATGGCGGCCGAACCACGTGACCGATGACGTCATCATTATTATTATTTTCTCCACGGGTTTATGCCGACATGGCGCTCAAGAAATTGCATCTTGATTGGATGAAGTTTTGTACTTGTCGAATTATCGAATTATGACGTCATAATGGAGGCCTTGGGCCGAGAGAGTTAAAAATTTGGCACAGTCTATTCCAGGGCAAGACAAATATGGGTGTAAAGTTTGGCGATTCTATGTGCAACGATGTAGACGTAGTACTGCGCACAAACAGACAAACAGACAAACCAACCAACATACTTGCCGGAATCTTTTCCGGCAAGTAACAAACAGACAGACAGAAACCACAAACGCAACCGACCAATATACTTGAAAAACCGTAGAGTTTGGCGATTCTGTTTCTCGGTCAAAAGGTATTTTTAACCAACTTGCATTATTCAACCTTTTGTTACGGATTCGGCACTTATTATTACTGTTGTTATTATTATTATTGTGGGTTCTAAGTATTATGGTTATTATTGTTTAAAGGAAATGGTTATTGTGGTGAAAAGGTTAAAAAGCGCTCCTGGTAAAATGTGGCCGGAAATCCGGATCGTGACCCGGAAGACAAAGGGAGCAAAGAAGAAGAGGCATGGAGAGAAGGAAAAAGACGATCTTGGTAGAAGCTCCGTACCGAGCAGTGGAGCGTGCAGTGCGAGTGAACTTTGAGTCCCTGAAAGGAAGTTCGTGTGATAGGTGACATCGCCGGAGTGCTGTGGAGCCTGCGTAGTCGGGTATCTGCATTGAGGTTCCGGAGTATCCTTGCCTCGAAGCCCCGGCTCGAGTGAGAGACGTCCACCATTTCGCCACGTGCGCTGCCTTCAGTGAAAAGGTTTTTGTCGCGTCGGCCGGGCATTATTCCCCGGTGGGTTGCCGGGGACGGCTGTGCAAGAAAGTGGCTTTTGAGGATTATAAGGAGACTCGCTGATTGAACCGCAAACGGGCACGTCGGAGCGCGTCTTTGGGAGGTTTCCCATTCCACCGCTATTGTGCCAACATTGGACCACATGACCTCTGGGTTGCTTCGATCGTCCACACCTCAATTGATTTTGATCGGACATTGATCCAACGATTGCTGGAGCGAATCGACTTTGCCTTGGAGGGGTACGGAGACATTGGGGGAGTGCCACGAGTTTGGGTTAAAGGACTAGATAAGGTGGTACCATCTTGAAATAATGATTGTAGGGCGAATTGCTAATATATTATTTCTGTCGTGATTCTGGTGTGATTTATAATATATTATTGTTTGTTCATAACCCTTGGTGTGGTCTCATTATTGATTTGATTGACTTCAACCAAGGATAACATATCTTTCTGCCGGGGACCCTCTCGGGGTTCGGAGGTTTATCGAGACCAGGGGATAGGGGAGGACCCCGTAACACTTTTTCCTGCATGCAATACATGTACAGGCTACTCCATGAAACTGGCATCATTATGACAATGAATCAATACATAATGGAGTAAGTCTATGTATGAATGCAAGCATGTACAGTCTGCATGTATGCAAGCATGTACAGTTTGCAAGTATGCATGCATGTAGTTTGCATGGCTGCAAGCATGCACACTGCACAGTATGCAAGCACAGTATGTGTGTATGTATGTATCTATGTACAGTATGTGTTGTCAGGTTCCTGGTGATAAAAATCTCTCCAAGGAACGGATAACCAATAGCGAGCTTTTAACTCCAAGGCGACTGACCAAATGCGGACTTCGATATATATGCGGGGGAGGAAGAAAGAGAAAAGGGAAAACTGAAGTGCCCACCTGTGGTCCCGCCGGCAGTTCCCAAACCTGCAGAAAATAAACTCAAATGAACCGGATATAAAATGTACAAAAATAAACTGGTTTATTAAAACGGAATGCCGAGACAAGGAAAACCGCAACGATAAATAAATTTCCTATATGGAGCGCTCCCGCACACAGAACCAAACACAAAAGGGATGGAAGAACTGGAATGAAAATAAAGATATGTGGATTATTGTGCACTTAGCTCTGATGAGCTCATGAGGCCTCTTCAGTCTGCGAACTGGTCCTGGAGGTCAGTACGTGGGAACATGCCTTGGTGTGAAGTCCATAGGCAGATCCAGGCCTCAAGGCACCCTCATTCTTTATGCCGCGCCTCGTCACGCTGCAGCCCAGCAGCGCTCGTCCACGCGTCGCTCCTGCCTGGAAAACTGCAGCTCTGCGTCCGCGGCTCTTCCACCTCACGTCCACAAGCAAAGTCTCAGAACGCGGAGTTTATATGATAAAGCCTCTCCGTGCAGCGAGCAGGCACAACCGTCCACTTCGACATCCAGCACGAGAAGCAAGATGTCCGCACGCGCCAGCCACTTCACACGCAGTCCTCTGACTTCCCCTTCAATCAGCAAAATGCTTCCTACTCATCCTTCCCTCCACCAATCAGCGAGTCCCTTCTTACTCTGGCCTTCATGGTCAATCAAGAGAACTGGCCAATCACGGCTTCTTATGCGTGTCCTCAGCCTGCCCGAGCTATGTGTGCCTGCCAAGTTCAAAGTTATTGGAGCATGGAATGAAGGTATTGGAAAGGGTGTTGGAGAGGAGGATAAGGAAGGAAGTGAAGATCGACGAAATGCAGTTTGGATTTATGCCAGGAAGAGGAACGATAGACGCGCTTTTCATTGTGAGGCAGTTGCAGTAGAAGTACATGGAGAAGAGGAAGAAGTTGTTTTTGTGGTTTGTTGATCTGGAGAAAGCATTCGATCGGGTTCCACGCAAAGTATTGACATGGGCATTGAGGAAGTTAGGAGTGGAGGAATGGTTGATCAGAGTAGTGATGGCAATGTACAAAAGAGCGCACACAGCTGTAAGGATGAAGGACGGGAACAGTGGTGAGTTTGAGGTGAAGGTGGGAGTGCATCAGGGGTCGGTACTAAGTCCACTACTATTTGTAGCTGTGATGGAGGTGCTGGCTCAGAACGTAAAGGAGGGTTTACCGTGGGAGTTGTTGTATGCAGATGATCTGGTGTTGATTGCGGAAAGTATGGATGGACTGAAGGAAAAGATGAACAAGTGGAAGGAATGTATGGAGACAAAAGGTCTGAAGGTGAATATCGGAAAGACGAAGGTGATGGCAAGTGGTAAAGCATGTGGTGAGGTGGAAAGAACTGGGAAGTGGCCCTGTGCTGTGTGTAGGAAGGGTGTCGGAGTGAACTCCATTCAATGTACAATGTGCGCTGAGTGGGTTCATCAAAAATGTAGTGGTCTGAGAGGGTCATTAACCAGTGTGGCAGCTACATTCAAATGTAAGGTGTGCACAGAGGGAGCTGCAGATGGAGGAAATGTTGAGTTGGATCTTGGAGACGGCATGAAGCTGGAAGGTGTGAAAACATTTTGCTACCTCGGAGACATGCTGAATGGAGGTGGATCAGACTCGGCAATGGTTGCTAGAGTGAGATGTGCGTGGAAGAAGTTTCGGGAATGGAGTGGCGTGCTGATGATGAGGGGAGTGTCGCTGAAGCTGAAGGGAAAGGTGTATGCTGCATGTGTGAGAAGCGTTATGATTTATGGGAGCGAGACATGGGTAATGAACGTAGAGCAGCAACGAAGGTTGGAAAGGGTGGAAATGCGAATGGTTCGACGGATGTGCGGAGTATCGTTGAGCGAGAGGAAGACAAATAATGAATTGCGAAAGATGATGGGAATAGAGCCTGTGATGGATGCTGTGAAGAGGAACAGGTTGAGATGGTTTGGTCATGTGTTGAGGAAGGATGAAAATGACTGGTTGAGAAGAGTGATGGAAATGAATGTAGAAGGAAGTAGAGGACGGGGAAGACCGAGAAAGACTTGGCTAAAGATGGTGGAAGAAGAAATGCGGGCAAGGGGGTTAACAAGGAGAGATGCAGAAAATAGGGCAAAATGGAGAAGATTGTCATGGGGACCTCAAGGCTAACCCCCGCTCTAGAAGGGAAAATGGCCTTTAAAATGAATGTTGTTGTTGTTGTTGTATTGAAGGTTCCCAAGAGCACAGTGGCCTCCATAATTCTTAAATGGAAGAAGTTTGGAACAACCAGGACTCTTCCGAGAGCTGGCCGCCCGGCCAAACTGAGCAATCGGGGGAGAAGGGCCTTGGTAAGAGAGGTGACCAAGAACCCGATGGTCACTCTGGCTGAGCTCCAGAAATCCTGTGCAGAGATGGGAGAAACTTCCAGAAGGACAACCATCACTGCAACATTCCACCGATCTGGGCTTTATGGCAGAGTGGCCAGACAGGAGCCTCTCCTGAGTGAAAGACAGATGAAAGCCCGCTTGGAGTTTGCAAAAAAGCACCTAAAGAACTCTCAGATTGTGACAAACAAGATTCTGTTGGAAACTGTGTGAGAAACAAGACCAGAGGGCAATGCTGTGGTCGCCCTTTTGGTTCAGGGTGCCAGTCACTCTGTGCAAGTCGTCGACTCTGGATCGAGCAAAAGAGCACCAGACCATCACCCTTCCTCCTCCATGTTTGACAGTTGGTGTCACACACTGAGGAACCATCCTTTCGGCGACTCGACGGCATACAAAAACCCTGCGTGTTGAATCAAAGATTTCAAATTTTGATTCATCGGT
Source organism: Myxine glutinosa (assembly GCF_964187855.1). Classification (NCBI taxonomy): domain Eukaryota; kingdom Metazoa; phylum Chordata; class Myxini; order Myxiniformes; family Myxinidae; genus Myxine; species Myxine glutinosa. The sequence goes on along the minus strand of NC_136271.1, from coordinate 124,184,517 downwards.
CCATAAGACCTTCTTCCAGTCTTCAGTAGTCCACTGGCGGTGCTTCATGGCCCAGGCAAGCCTCTTTTTCATATTTTGCCATCTTCGCAATGGCTTTCTTACTGTCACTCGACCGGTCAAACCTACAGCTCGAAGTCTTCTCTTCACAGTTGAAACTGAGACTTGCTTACTTCGACCAGTGTTAAGCTGTGCTTGAAGCTGTTGTCTTGTGAGCCGCCTATCATGCAAGCTGTTGACTCGAAGAAACTTGTCTTCTGATTCTGTTGTGGCTTTGGGTCTGCCAGGCCTCTTCTTGTCAGAGTTTCCTCCAGTTTCCAAGTGCCTTTTGATGGTGTCGGAAACTGTACTCGCTGACACCTTGGCTTTCTTTGCAATTTCTCTGAAGGAAAGACCAACACTTTTAAGGGTTATAAATTGTCTGTCTGTCTTCCTTTGTTAATTGCCCTTTTCTCGCCATTATGATAGTAATATACTACTTCCTACAGTGCAATATTGTCCAAATAATGTTTCAGAGGGTGTAATAACAGTCTGTTCCAATACTGCTTTTATACAGACAGGGGCTTTGTAATCAAGTAATCAGCAGAGGTTGGGAGACCTGTAGGAATTGTTTGCATTGACTTTCAAGGCTTACTTTACTTACATTGCTGCAGAACAGCTGTAAGTTGTTAACCCATCACTTGTTCCCTGAAGAAGGCCTTTTTTTTTTTTTTTTTTACAATATAACTGCAATTTACATTATTTTCCCATTTTTGCTAACCTAAACTTCTTTTTAACCTCGAGCAGTTTACTGCTTACCTTTGTAATTTTTCAGGTTCTTCACTGGACATGAAACTGCATAAATTTCAATAAAAACTGGAAAAATTGAGGTGTTCTAAAACTTTTGACCGGTAGTGTATGTATGTATGTATGTACCTTACCCTACCCCTCCCTCATAACCGCCCCCCCCCCCCCCCCCCACTGCATAAAAATTCTCAATTTACCTGATTAAGACAAATAGAAAATTTGAACAACCTCATAGATATTATTATGTCGGTGGGGTAGCAATATATAGAGCCAGATAGATCTGTGTAGGTAGGTATTTGTCTGTCGCGGTAAGGAATCTGCCTTGTAATAAGTTTCATGTGTAGGCGTTTTGTCGGTTAAGAGTCTTCCTGTGAGCATGTTCGAGTGATAAGTAGCGTAGGGATTAAAGAGTAGCGCCCCTGTGTGTCCACACCTGGTAGCTAAACCTTTGTCCCTTATGGCAATGCACACCAACAAAGACATGTAGTTAGGTCCCCAGTGCAACACTAAATATTTCCCTTCCCTGACATGACTGTGGAAGACGAACAGACAAGGAAACCAGGCCGGGGCACCGCCGATGATGGTACGCCGCCAATTACACCTCCGACAGGCCTAGCCACATTGAGTGCCACGCGCTATGACCATGGAACAGGGAACGAATGAAGGGGCAGCGCGGTAGGCACGGACCTCCAGCCGGCGAGTCGGTGGAGGGCACTGATTGGGTGGCGCGCCAGGGCTGATGTCACCACCACGGGAAGATTATTTAAGGGCGCGCCGAAGGACATTTTCTCTCTTGCGGCTCTTGCGTCTCGTGCTCTTGAGATTCCTGGCCCTGGCAGTCCCGGTGCGATCTTGAGTGGAGAGAGTCCTGTCCCTGGTTGCGTTGGTTGGCAGTCTTGGCCCTGGTTGAGTTGGCTTATCGATCGTGTGAAGATCGACCTCGTGGTGCTTGGAGCGGTGCTTGTGCTTGGAGCGGTGCTCCGTGTTGTGGTGCTGGAGCGAGGGACCTCGTGGGTGCATCGGGGCCGAACGGAGCCGTGTTGGACGGCAGCCAAAGACAAGACAACAGGACAGATAAGGCCAATCCCCATTACATTTTACAAGACGAGACAATTATTTTCCTTTAATTCATATTCCTGTGTTCGTTTCTGAGTTCCTGTGTGTGGGATCCCAATTTAGTTACATTATTTTATTACTGGCGCGTGCTTTTCCTGTCCTTGCCTTTTTACCTTAATAAACCCGAGTATTATTTTCCCTTCCCATTCAAAATCTTGGTTGTTCTCTTTAATCAATTTCCTTGCAGGCTCGAAGCTGCCGTCGGCGCAGTCCAGGTAAGCGCTTTTGCCGCAACCTTCCATTTTTCCTTCTTCCTCCGCATTTTAGAGCAAAATCCGTGTTTGGTCGTCGCCTCCATTAAAACCGTTTAGGCCTATCCACGGTCTCTGGTGTTAACCGGAGTCGCACGACAATATTATATGTAGCTCTGTGATTTTGCATCGATAGTCATATGTCCTAAATTCAATATTAAAAATTTTATGGCACATTTTTGCTATTTTGGCAGCCATTTGGAAAAACATGGCCACCATGTCGAATTTCGAATGAAATGGCCGGCATGTTGAATTTCGAGTTGGCTAGTCGAATGGATTTAAAGAGTATCTTGATAAGAACATCACTGCCAAGTTGAATCACAATGTGAACAATTTTTACCTGTAGGTCACAAGCTGGGCCACACAGCTACGACACCAAAATAACCACAAGTTCTCTGTCATCAATAGATGAAGTAAGAATACATCAAAATGACGAGGCTCAGGGTGTTCTGCTGAATAAGGCTTCTGATCAGAGATGTAAATGCAAAAATTTCACACTTTCAAAGGGCAAAAACCTTAATAAAAGAGACCATTAAACCATTAAAGGTTCCATTCTAGCACATTATCCAGCCATCGATAAACCCCTTCTCCAATCCCATTTCCCCCTCCTTCCACCAAATCTGCAACTTCCCAAATGAAATAAAGTACAAACTTGCACCTTTGCGTCTTTCCATACATCTATCTATAATTCCAGTAATCTCTGTGTGTATGTATGTATGTATGTATGTATGTATGTATGTATGTATGTATGTCTGTGACCGCTGTTTCTCGACAACCACGGGTCCGATATACTTTAAACTTGCCAGGTATATTGCTGGGGACCCGAGGATGTGCCTTTTCAAGGTTTCATATTAATCGGACAAGTAGTTACCGAGCTATGTCCAAAAAACGATTCAACCAATCAGAGAGCAGCGAGCTATCACGTGTGCCGAACGTGGCGAACAGACTCTGCCTCGGACGGCACATTTGAGAGCGTATTCATTTATTTCACGTTGGCAAACTATGTTGCCGCTATGTTGGCGTTAAACGATGTTTTAAAACTAATTAAAACTAATTTGCGATTCTTTCGCTTTCCTGCGCGTTTGTGCATGCTATGGCGATTTCTTTACCAAACTCCGCAAGCCGTTCGCTTTGGACCAAACCATTTCATGTAAATAGAGGGGGGGGATTGTCACCGTACTCGCAAGCCGTTCGCTTTGGACCAAACCATTTCATGTAAATAGAGGGGGGGGGATATAATTTTAGATATAGATATAGTACGGGCATGCCCTAGTGTATTCAAAAAAGAAAAACCTTTGGCATGCAACTATCAAAGGTTATACTCACACATTTCCTTTTGACATCAGCATGTTATGGATATTGGTTATTTCTGCAAGTCCTGCAAACAAACGTGACAGGAAGCAACCAAACTGAGAGAAAAATAGCAGCAGGAATTGTCTACATAAAGAATAGATCGATTGAAAGACGAAGTCACAATAATTTCACAAAAATGGAAGGGGGAATTGGGCTTCTCTCCTACTCTTCTGACAATAATTCCTTCTCTCCTGACAAGGTGGAGAAGTTTCTGTCAAACCTAGACTCTGATTCTGCAACTGGGCCAGACGGCATCAGCCCACGGGTCCTAAAATCATGCTCTGTCGCTCTTTCACGCCCTCTTTCTATTCTCTTAACCCTCTCTTTTGCTCAAGGTCATCCTGCCATCAGTTTGGAAATCAGCCAACATTACCGCTTTACACAAAAAATGTGCAAGACAGATAATTGCAACCACAGACCAATCAGCCTGCTCCCAATTATCAGCAAAGTCATGTCTTTCAATCCTCCTAACAAATCTCACGCTCTCACTATGTCTCTTCGAAAAGACCAACTGGACACCCTCCCGTCTACTTTCTCAACAATCCTCTCCAAGAAGTTCTGTCGCTCAAGCTTTTGGGTCTCATCATCTTTTTTTTTTTTGTATACAGTCGAGGCTCGTGAAAGAGCTAACATTTATCAAACAAACAAATCAAACAAACAAGCAAACAAAGTATATAAAAAGGGGAGCGGTCGACAAGATGGGGAGAGAAGGGGAGGAAGCACACAAACAACATTTGAGAGCAGGGACATCGGGAGATGTTTTTGGAGGGAGAGGGCCTGGGGGGAGGCAGGATAGGTATAAAACGCAAGGACACCAAGGACTTCCAGGAAAGAAGTCAAAAGTCACCTCAAAAAAGTGGATTTGGGGTGAAATTAGCGGGGGAGAAAAGATGAAGGTTTTGGATTGGGGAAGATAAGAGATGGTAGTGAACAGCCGTTTTAAAGACCTGGAGGGAGGAGTGGGATTGAAGAGAGTGAGGGAGTTTGTTCCAGAGGCGGGAGAAAAGAGGAATGAAGGTGAGCAGAGAGTCTTGATTTTGGCAGTTTAACCATAAGAGGGTTGCAGGCAGATCTTGTGCGACCTGCAGGAATATTTGGGGGACAGAGCCCAGAGACAGCTGGGGGAGCAAGGCCGGAGAGGAGTCGGTAGAAGACGGAAAGACCACCAACCTGCCTGCGGTGATTAAGTGAAAGGCCCTCGGAGATAGCGTCATCGCGGGAGATTCCAATGATTCTGAACGCTTTGGTTTAAACAGCGTGAAGACGAGCTAGGTGTGAGGCAGGAGCACCAGCCCAGAGGGGAGAGCAGTACTCCATTGAGCTGCGGATGAAAGCCTTGTATGTGGTGAGGAGCTCAGGTGTGCCAAGGAAGGACCGCACGATGGAGGATGCCCAGTCGCCGACTGGCTTTGGAGGCCAGCTTGGAAATGTGGTTTTCCCAAGAAAGATCATGGTAGATAGTGAGACCCAAAAGCTTGAGTGACAGAACTTCTTGGAGAGGATTATTCAGAAAGTAGATGGGAGGGTTGTCCAGTCGGTCTTTTCGGAGAGACATCGTAAGAGTGTGAGATTTGTCAGGATTGAAAGACATGTTCCACTTGTTTTCCCAGTATGTGATTTTGTCCAGGTCTGCAGAGAGTGAGGAGGCTGCAAACTGCCGATCTGAGGGATGAGGAATGGAGCGGCAGAGAGTGGAGTCATCAGCAAAGAAATAGAGAGGATTTTCAAGAGAGTCAGAGAGATCATTGAAGAAGACCAGAAAAAGCAGGGGGCCCAGAACACTGCCTTGGGGAACTCCAGCCTGAACAGGAAGAGATGAGAGAAACCCATTCAGGGCCACACGTTGACTACGACCAGAGAGGAAATCCGCAAGCCATGAGTGGAGATTTCCCTGAATACCATAGGAGGTGAGTTTGGTGAGCAGAGCTGGGTGCCAGACCGTATCGAAGGCACGTGATATGTCAAGGGAGACTGCTCTAATTTCCTGTTTGGCATTGAGGACCTCCATCCATTGTTGAGATAGCAGAAGCAACATGTCCAGAGTAGAATGACCTGGTCTGAATCCAAATTGATGATCAGAGATCAAGCCATTGGAGAAGAGGAAGGATTTGATATCTGAAGCAATGATGGATTCCATGACTTTGCTGATAATTGGGAGCAGGCTGATTGGTCTGTAGTTGCAAGGATCTGTTCTTGCACCTTTTTTATGTAAAGCGGTAATGTTTTCTGATTTCCAAGATGCTGGCAGATGACCTTGAGCAAAAGAGAGGGTGAAAAGAACAGAGAGAGGGTGAGATAGAGCGGCAGAGCAGGATTTTAGGACCCGAGGGCTGATGCCCTCTGGTCCAGTTGCAGAATCAGAGTCGAGGTTTGAGAAAAACTTCTCCACCTTGTCAGGAGAGAAAGACACAGAGTCCAGGAGCAGTTGGGTTCGACTGGGAAAGGTGGGAACAGAGAGAGATGGGTTTGGGACACAAGATTTTGAGGCAAACACAGAGTTCTTCCCCCATTACAAACCTTCATCTTTTCTACCCCCGTTAATCCGCCCCATTTCTACCTCCTTCAAATTCCTTGTCGTGTCCATCTTGTTTATCCTGTGCACCCTGCCCCAGCCTTTCAGAATCATTGGAATCTCCTGCGATGAAGCGAACTCCGAGGGCCTTTCACTCACTCACCGCAGGCAGGTAGGTGGTCTTTCTGTATTCGACTGACTCCAATCCGGCCTTGCTCCCCCAGCTCTATCTGTGCTCTGTCCCGCAAATAATCCCACAGGTTGCACAAGATCTGCCAGCAACCCTCTTCTGGTGAAATTGCCAAAATAAAGAATCTCTGCTCACCTTCACTCTTTCATTCCTCTTTTCTCCCCACTCTGGAACAAACTGCTCACTCTCTTCAATCCCACTCTTCCCTCCAGGTCTATAAAACAGCTGTTCACCACCATCTTTTATCTTCCCCCATTAAAAACCTTCATCTTTTCTACCCCTGTTAATCCGCCCCATTTCTACCTCCTTCAAATTCCTTGTCGTGTCCATCTTGTTTATCCTGTGCACCCTGCCCCAGCCTTCTCCCTTCAACAGATCTCCTGATGTCCCTTTCTCTACTGTTGTTGTGCTTCCCTCTCATTTCCCCCTTTTGTCTACTGCTCCCTTTATTTTATGGTATTTGTGTTAGCTCTGACACGAGCCTCGACTTAGTATACAATTAAAATATATATATATATATATATAATTTTTTTTTTAAAGGTTTGCCAGATATCCCCAATGAATGGAAATCAGATTGGTGAACATGTTTGGCATTATCCTAATGTCATGGTGAGTAAAGTAATAATGTTGTTCCTGGACAACCCTCATTTTCCCATTGACTTACATGTTAATTTTTCTCTCACCCTCATTTCCCTAAACACCTCTATTTCTCCCACCCTGTTCTTTACGAACCTTTTAGCCTTTTGACATACTCTTATTCTCAATGTTGTTCATTAGACCACTCAAACAATGATTCTACGAATATTTGCTCCCTCTCACTCTCTTAATATCAATGATCCCGAGTAGACCACTCAAACAATGATCCTACAAATATTTGTTTATGTGTGGGAAATAATTTAATTATCTTCCCACTACCATCACCATCTAGTACATAAACAAAAAAGATGTTTGAGTTTGGGTCTTTATTAAGATATTTTAACTGAGCTTAGATAAAATGATAAACCTCCCTCAATGTTCTTGTTTGAGCGCCTCCAGTGCCACACACCATTTTTAAATTAAAGTATATATTTTCCTGACAACCATCAAAGTTTTCCGTCCACTCAAAAAATATTTCCATCTTTTTTACCCAACTCACCGGTATTTAAATTAATTCTCTTATTTGTTTTGTGAACTTTTCTACCAGTTGCCTTTTGAATTATACCTATTTGATATTTTTCACATTCGTTATGTTTACCATTTATATACCAAGGTTGATTACACCTCCACTCTTTAGTCTGGTTGATACTTGGTTCTATCATTTATTTATTTATAAAAAAGGCGGCGGTAGCCCTGAAAATCCCTAACCACATTATCTTATCACTTATATATCTTATCACTTATATACTTATATAACCATAAGGGAGACTATCAATTCCATTTTCTAAAATAAACCTCTTATCATCAAAAGCCCCTAATGCTTTCTTATATATCTCTTCTGTATATAATTGATGTTTATAACTTCTTATTCCATTAATCTTTCTAAACTCTTCTTTCTTTGTTGTTAAACAGTTATAATAATCCTTAAAGTTTATTGTTTCTTTAATAACATTTTTCTTTACACCTTTTAACTTCTTATCAGTCTTTTCAATGTTATTCACAATGTATTTATAAGCATACGCCTTTGATCTCAATCCCACAAATTCACTCATAACATATCCTCCTAATTCATCCTTGAACTTTCCAATCACCTTTTTATTTTTAGAAGAGAACAACTCACTCTCTGGACTGTAATTACTTGTATCATAGACATTAATGTCCTTTTCATGTCAAAATAAACATCATCAGTATTAATTTTTAAAATAAAACTATCTGTATCTATATAAAGTAGATTAACATCATTTTGATATTTCTTCCTCAAGTTATTGTAAAAGTAATCATACATGAAGGACTTTGATAAATCAAGGATCTCGCGAGATCTTGGAGACGGCGGCAGGGATTTTCGAAGCTCCACACGGTCTCCACGTTTTTCGAAGTTAAGTCTGTTCACAATTGTATTTTGTCGAAACTGTATTTATCTTTCGGTGTGTGAAGTTATTGTGTGCAACTTTGGTTGTTTCTCGGTGTTTATCTTTCATAAATTGATCGTCTGTTTGCCGTGTCGCGAGCAAGGCCTTGTACAGTGTGCACTGTACAACCTTGAGGCTTTGTTTTTCTCTCAGTGGTCCGTCGTTTGTGATCCAATAACTTTCGTTCTCTGTATTCCCAGTCTTTTCACCCATAGCCTACCTACTTCCTTGTGTAAATCTCAACTCAAAAAAAAAAAAAAAAAAAAAAAAAAAAAAAAACATTTCCTTCTCTGTTCTCATTCGTTTATTCATTCTTATTCGTTCGTTCGTTCTTCGACCACGTGTTTCTCCCCCATTTCCCCAGATAGTTTTCACTCATTAACCCTCAATGTTTACACTTTCCCCTCAAGTTATGTATTCCGTCATATTTTATAACACCTTTTTCTTCTTCTTCTTTAAAAGGCTGCTTTCGACTTGCTCACCAAATCAATTCATCCCCCAAAAAATATCCATCTCCTATAGTGCCTTTGTTCTACATTCCCTAAACTCTCCTGCACTCCATCCTCCATCCAGCGTCCTTAAACGTATTTTTAACTCGCAGGTCACAAGAAACTCATTTTGCAATAAATGTTCGTTTCCCATAAATCGTACACTTTCAAAAATCAATCTCACCCCTCCCCTCCAAATCTTCCCCATAACCCCTCCCCTCCAAATCTTCCCCATCACCCCTCCCCTCCAAATCTTCCCCATCACCCATCCCTTTCAAATCTCCCCCCTTGCCCCCTCCCTCCTAAACTACCCCCTCACCCCTCCCCGCCAAGACGCCCCCTCGCCCCTCCCCTCCTAGACTCCTGCCTCACCCCTCCCCTCCAAATCTCCCCCATATCCCATCCCTTTCAAATCCCTCCCCTTGTCCCTTCCCTCCCAAACTCCCCCCTCACCCCTCCCCTTCAAATCTCCCCACCCTCATTGCTTCTCTATTTCCCCCCGCTCACTCCCCCTCCTCAAAGCGTCCTCCCCGCTTCTTCCCCCTTCAAACTCTCACCTCCATCTCCCCCAACCTTCTGCCTCGCTCTTCCCCCTCCTCAAATAACACCTCATTGTGGCTCACCCAATCACCATCAAACCTTTTGTCCGCCCCATCCTTCCCTTTCTCCGAGCTATTCTGAAATCTCTGACACACCTTCAACAGCTCTCCCTACCTCTTCCACCTCTTCCACATCTTACCCTACCCCTCCTCCCCCCTGTTCTGTATCTGATGCTCCCCCTTCCTCTTCATTAACGGTATGGACCTCAAACATCCGGGGCCTTCGTGCAAACTTAACCGATCTCTCCATACAGGTTGCTTCTGTCAAACCAGACGTGATCTGCTTAACAGAAACTTTCCTCCTTTATGATGTCTCTGATTCCATAGTATCTCTCCCGGGCTACTCCCTCCTCCGGTATGATAGACCTGAGCCTCGTCCTGGAGGCGGGGTTGCTATCTTTATCAAAAACTCTCTTCCTCACTCGCCCTGCACTGCACTCTCTCCACCTCACCCCCAGGAATACCTCTGGCTACGGCTTCCCCTTCGCTCCCACCTCTTGTTCATATGTGTGTTGTACCGTCCACCAAACAGTGATGACTCCATCTACATCTCGCTGTCTGATGATATGGACCAACTTCTATCTACTCATCCCAACTCTCTCTTCCTCATATGTGGTGATTTCAACTGTCATCATGCCAGTTGGCTGGGTGTGGGTACCTCTCTCACCAGCCATGGCTCCTCAGCAAAGGACTTCTGCGACTCACTGGGACTGACACAATCTGTCAATTTCCCGACCCGGATCTCAGTCAACGGAACATCTTCTCTTCTGGACTTGGTTATGACTAACTTCCCTGAAAATGTCTACTGCTCTTCTTCTGCTCCGATCGGAACATCTGATCATGTCCTTGTTAAAGTGGACATCTCTCTGACCATCCTCAGGGAGCCTGCTCAGCGTCGACGAGTCTGGCATTTCACTCAGGCCAACTGGCACGGTCTTCAAGCAGCCATCAATCATCTGGACTGGTCTCCCATCTCTACCACCTCTGACATCAACTCATCCTGGGAATTCTTCCAAAGTAAATTGCTCTCTCTCATGCACAGATTTATCCCATCTCGTCTTCAATTGTCATACCCTTCCTCCCGTCCATGGTACACGGAATCTTGTGGTGAGGCTGTTGCCCAGAAACAACTTGCCTTCGTCTCCTGGAAAGCAAATCCAACGGAAGGAAATCTCATTTCCTTTCACAAAGCCCGAAACAAGTGTGTGTCCACCCTCAGGAGAGCCAGGAAACAATATCTCTCCGTTCTCAAGACCGAACTCTCTTATCTGTCTCCCTCTTCCAAATCCTGGTGGCGTCTGGTCAAATCCGTTTCTGGTGTTTGTTCCCCCTCCATCCCCTCCCTTACCTCAAACGGCTACACAGCTGACTCCGCACGTGAAAAAACTGAATGCCTCAACTCTGTGTTTGCCTCTAAATCTTGTGTCCCAAACCCATCCCTCTCTGTACCCACCATACCCAGTCGTACCCTGCTGCTCCTGGACTCCGTGTCCTTTCCTCCTGACAAGGTGGAAAAGTTTCTGTCAACCCTCGACTCTGATTCTGCAACTGGACCCGACGGCATCAGCCCACGGGTCCTAAAATCCTGCTCTGCTGCTCTATCTCACCCTCTCTCTGTTCTCTTCACCCTCTCTTTTGCTCAAGGTCAACTGCCATCTGCTTGGAAATCAGCCAACATCACCGCTTTGCACAAAAAAGGTGCAAAAACAGATCCTAGCAACTACAGACCAATCAGCCTTCTCCCAATTATCAGCAAAGTCATGGAATCCATCATTGCTTCTGATATGAAATCTTTCCTCTTCTCCAATGGCTTGATCTCTGATCATCAATTTGGTTTCAGACCAGGTCACTCTACTCTGGACATGCTGCTTCTGCTGTCTCAACAATGGATGGAGGTCCTCAATGCCAAACAGGAAATTAGAGCTGTCTCCCTCGACATATCACGTGCCTTCGACACGGTCTGGCACCCCGCTCTGCTCACCAAACTCTCCTCCTTTGGTATCCATGGAAATCTCCACGCATGGCTGGCGGACTTCCTCTCTAGTCGTCGTCAACGTGTGGCCCTGAATGGGTTTCTCTCATCTCCTCTTCCTGTTCAGGCTGGAGTTCCCCAAGGCAGTGTTCTGGGCCCTGTGCTTTTTCTGGTCTTCATCAATGATCTCTCTGACTCTCTCGAAAATCCTCTCTATCTCTTTGCTGATGACTCCACTCTCTGCCGCTCCATTCCTCTTCCCTCAGATCGGCAGTCTGCTGCCTCCTCACTCTCTGAAGACCTGGACAAAATCACAGACTGGTCAAACAAGTGGAACATGTCTTTCAATCCTGACAAATCTCACACTCTTACTATGTCTCTCCGAAAAGATCGACTGGACAACCCTCCCATCTACTTTCTCAACAATCCTCTCCAAGAAGTTCTGTCGCTCAAGATTTTGGGTCTCACTATCTGCCATGATCTTTCTTGGGAAAACCACATTTCCAAGCTGGCCTCCAAAGCCAGTCGCCGACTGGGCATCCTCCGTCGTGCGAAGTCCTTCCTCGGCACACCTGAGCTCCTCACCACATACAAGGCTTTCATCCGCAGCTCAATGGAATACTGTTCTCCCCTATGGGCCGGTGCTCCTGCCTCACACCTAGCTCGGCTTCACGCTGTTGAAACCAAAGCTTTCAGAATTATTGGAATCTCCCGCGATGAAGCTATCTCTGAGGGCCTTTCACTCACTCACCGCAGGCAGGTAGGTGGTCTTTCTGTCTTCTACCGACTCCTCTCCGGCCTTGCACCCCCAGCTCTCTCTGTGCTCTGTCCCCCAAATATTCCTACAGGTCGCACAAGATCTGCCAGCAACCCTCTGATGGTTAAACTGCCGAAATCTCGGCTCTCCGCTCACCTTCACTCTTTCATTCCTCTTTTCTCCCGCCTCTGGAACAAACTCCCTCACTCCCTTCAATCCCACTCCTCCCTCCAGGTCTTTAAAACAGCTGTTCACCACCATCTCTTATCTTCCCCCATCCAAAACCTTGATCTTTTCTACCCCCGCTAATTCACCCCAGATCCACCTTGTTTGAAATTCCAACTTCTTTCCTGGAAGTCCTGGCAGTGTCCATATGTTTTATACCTCTCCCACTGCCCCCTTCCCACGCCCCCCCCCCCCAAAGCCCTCGCCCTCTCTCAGATCTCTCGATGTCTCCATGTCTCTCGGTCCCTGCTCTCAAATGTTGTGTTTGTGTCCTTCCCCCTCTCTCCCCATCTTGTCTACCGCTCCCTATGTTATATGTTTTATGTGTCGGTTTGTCTTTCTGTGTGATTAATGTTCGCTCTTTCACGAGCCTCGATATTGTATAAATAAATAAATAAATAAATAAATAAAAAAAAGTATTGAGGTACCAATGTAAATAGGTTTGTCCATCTCAACGCTTTCTCTCATCAAATGTATCGCACAAAAGTTTTCCGTAAAAACTTCTACTCTCGAGAAGCTTGGGCTGTTGATTAATTTTGTGGCTTGTTTCCATGATGTTGATAGACTAATGTTTTGTCTCTTTCTAACATTCTCCATCGTTTTTCCAAATACAGCATTATTCATCAATTTATAAAAGTCTTTCTCAAAATCTGTTTTTGACTCTTCTTCTTTGTGTATTAAAATCAATGTACTCTTTCAACCAATGACTGATTAAACTTGAGAATCCTATGTATCTTTTCAACACGGAGACCCTTTGAAAGACATTGTCTCAAATTTATTTGATGGAGCACATCATTTTTCTTGTTGTATAGTGTTGTTAGAAGCTTCTCTGATGCTTTACCCTTTACATTAAATAAAACCACCGTTTAGAGGCCATTTTTCCCCGCAAAGCGGGGGTTGGCCTTTTCAGGGACCGTGGTAGTTGTTGTTTTTTGGTCCCCTTTTTGAAGCAATGTTTTACGGCCGGATGCCCTTCCTGACGCCAACCCTTTTTGCCGCCTTCAACGACAAACAGGGAATTACCAGTGAACTGGTACTCAATTAGCCGACCTCGAAAGGATGACAGGCTGAGTCAACCCCCTGGCGTTAATTCAGCGATCGACCGGGATTCGAACCCAGGATCCTAGGATCCTAAGCCGGCACCCTAGCCGCTAGCCCAACACCAGGGACAGACCCTTTACATTAAATGATTGTTGATAATCACTTAACCACTCCTTCTTTGGACTTTCCTTTTCACAAGCAAATGGGAGATCTTTGTGTAGGTTATGAAGTTCCTCTGGATATTTCAAATCGACCTCAAAATAATAACCAACCTTTGAATCATCCAATTCTTTTTGTGTAGAGATACATACATCTTGTAAAACCTTTTTGTAGTCTTTTTCCTTTACCCATCTAAGTTTTCCATAAGGAAGAGCCTGAGACATTGCCCAGCCATAGAGGTTGTTCGCGTCATAGTACATCAAGTAAGAACTCTCTTTCGTTGAATCATAATTCGGAAGATATTTGTTATTTGCTTTTGCGTATCTGCTCGAGCATACTTGTGAAATTCCACCTCTTTTTGCCTTTTCAATCATTAAAAGCATATCGACATCGGTTATCAAATCCAAATCTTGTTTTGTCATTTTTAACATTGCACTCCAAGCCAATCCAGGAGCAGTGTAATAGTGAGCAGGATCCAATCCATATCCAGAATGACAGATTGTTCTGAAAGCCTCAAACACATCAGCCAACAAAAGCACATCAGTTTTGAGATACAAATCGTGATACTCACCAAGATTCTTGATGTTATATTTTTTCCAAACATTTTGTGTGTGTACATAATCTTTATCAGATATATGACTATTATTTAATTTATTATAGAAATTTTCTTTTGAAGGAAGTTGTGTTTCATTGAATCTCTCAAATGAGTTCATATAGTCATAGGGATAAATTCCCTTTTGTGTTAGTAAATCTTTGTCTGAAAAATACTCTAAAAGACATGGGAACTCTTTTAGATTTTGAACCAAGTTAGCCAATGGACTTGTCATGAATTTAAATGTATCAAGAAATCTGATCTGAGTTATAGGCGATGTATAAATTGTTTTTGTGAATGAAATGTATTTCTGATCCGTGTTAGGAATTGCTGAAATGTGTCCAGATGTCTTTGAGAGTTCCTTGATAAATAGATGCGTATCATAATTAGCGTTGTTATGAAGAAAGACAGGAATGAAAGAGGGGAGTTTATAATTAATATTACAACTTTGATGAGCCAGACCTCTATATTTACCAGTGAGATGGCAATGATCTCTAACCTTTAGACCTTCACCAATTTTTTCCTCACAAATATGACAAACATTGTTTTTTCTAAATTCCCTTTTCTGTTCACTCGTCAAGGACATTGGTTTATTGGTTTCTCTCATTATCTTTCTTAATCTAACACAGTCTTTTTCTAGTCGTTTCACTAACTCCTCTGGGGTATTTGAGCCTCTATACACCTCTAATTTGTTATATTCATCACCAACGGATGATTTGATATAATAACAAAAACCACAAGGAGTATGTTTTTGATATTTATTTGTGTATGATTCTTCTGGATCTGGAGAAACAATATCAATTTTTTCTAAAATACTTTCAAAATCAGCATATATAACAAGTGGATGTTTTATTGTTTTCTTTTCATCTTTGAATGAGATCTTTGAGACTTCTTTAGGCATATTGATTCCCGTTGATTTATGATCACCACAATAATTTGAATGTTTATCTAATCTTTCTTGTGAATTGAAGAAGTTAAGACAACGCAAACAAATATATATTTTATTTGTTCTTTTACATACTTGTGGTTTTATTAATTTAGCAATATCTTTGATGTATGTATAATGTGAATTTTCCTCTGAATTAAAATAAAGAAGATTAATATGAGTTTGATTATAATTTTCAGAAAGCTTTAAAATCTGAATGTTGTTTGTTTCCGTCAGACCACAAACATTAACTGATAAATTATTCATCTTTTCAAATTTAGGAATATCATTAAAAGCCATTGGAAAATTTTAATCTTTTGTTTTCAATGTATTCTCATATTTTTTATAATGAGATACTCTTTCAACATGGCTATCTTGAGGATGTAGATGTGCAAGAATAGACCAGAGAAAACATTTATTGTCTTTATTTTTGATATTGATAACTGCTTTTCTATTTTTGATAACACTTGGTAAATCAATGTAAGAAGAAGCGTTTAGAGGATCTGATTTAAGAATATGAATGTCAATAAATAGTATCATCTATATTCCAACCACTTCCAGTAATAGTATGCTCAAGTTCTTGTTCTTGCTGTATAAGTTCAACATAAGTGGGATTAATCTGATTGTATGTTGTTATAAAGTGTGTGCCTGTTCTCATGTAAGCTAAATCAGTGATGTTTTCACCAGTGAATGAACAATCTTTTGAGATTTTTATTTTAATACCCATATAGAACTTGATTGAATTCAATTCGAGAAGAGTCTTTTCAACGAAGGCTTTCATTGATGGTTCAATAATCTCTACAGCTTCAAGTATTGACTTTGGACCAGGAGGATTAAAGTTAAAGATTCGAATCCTGATATGTCTTTTGAAAGCACCATCAGTATTTTTAATAGTAAACAATTTTGACAAGTGTTTGTTTGTTTTAAGATGGGCTTTGAAACCCTTCTTTACGATATCTCTATTACAGAGACTACAATGTTTTTTGTTCTTAGGAAGTGGTGATAATTGATTTAGATTAGAATGTTGTAAGTGTGTTTTGCGGTGAGAATATGTCGTTTATAATATTTTACTTCCTTCTCGCAAGTATCACAATAAACCATATTTATAGCGTGAGAAAACGTGCTGTTTTATATATGAAACTATACTTAAAGTAAAACACTGAAAAAGGAAGTGCCTTTTTACAGGCTTTTTATATATGAAACTGTGCTTAAAGTAAAACACTTTTTAATCACAAAATACAACACTAAAATCATCATCATCACTGTCATCAAAGTTCAATGAGAACACAGTATCATCTGTGTACACTGAATTATCATCACTAAAATTACTATCACTATCACTCATTGATTCACTATCATCATCAATAAAACTACTCTCATAACTATCATTTGAACACAAACTATTAGTATCATAACTATCTTTAGATCCTAGACTCTCAGTATCATATTCAGATCCTGGACTCTCAGAGTATTGACTGTCAATATCACTCATTTACATACCATTAAACTTCCATCAATATCTATATATTTTCTTTCATTAGAACTAATAACCACAATATTTTTTACATTAAATGTTATTTTCAAATAATCTCTAATAATCAGGGTACGGCATGATAGTTCACCACTAATATTCATATTATTAATTTCACCCACATCTTTGGGTCTATTAAAGAATATACAAATGTTTCCTCTAGAATCGTTGATGGTCTTATCATTCATTTTCAAAGCTTCTTTATCAATGATCTTTTCAAGCTTTGAGTAAATTGCCAGTAGTAGTGGAGAAACTTTTGTCAAATTTACTTTAATCGAGTTATTAATTAACATAGCTTGTCCCGTAAATTGAATAAAAGGACACATGTTATTCTCCATTATGGGTTTAATCCAAAAATTTCCATATTTATCTTTGTTCAATTTAACATCTTTGACATATTTTTCTGCTGGTACCGAAGTAGAGATCGATTGAAATTTGTCTTTTGTGTTTTGAAACATTGTATTTATTAGCTAATAAACTTGCGTTTCGTTCAAGTAAAAATTTACTAGACAAATATGATAGAAGGATATTTAGAATTTCCAGACTCTCCATATGATAAATTAGAGAATTGTCCGGCTTGTGATAGAGTGGGGCTTAATGATGAGGATTCATACAAACAATGTTTATTCTGTGATTATCTTCTAATTAATGATAATAAAAAATATGAAAATATATATAACTCTTTTAAATTATAACCAAAAATGAATTTCTTTACAAGATTAATAAGAGAGATGAATGTTAAGTATTATGGTGATAATACACCATTTCTTACAAGGGAAGAGACTATTTGTATTGAGGAAATGTATAAGGGTTTAATGATATTTATTATTCAAAATAATTTTAATGGAAATGTTAATACAAGATACTATATAAATAAAATAATGAATTATTTTGAAATTAAACCTGAACTCAGGATAAAATATAGAGTTTCTAAAAAAACTCAAAAAAAGTGAGATGACTTGTTTTCCAAATATATAAATGAATGATTTTTTACCTGTTTGGGAAAATAAGATAAAATTTAATAACCATAAAAATATTCCAAATTCATTGAGATGTCTAATAGTTGGTTCAAGCGGATGTGGAAAAACCTGTTTGCTTTTAAAGATGCTCCTTCGTCCTAATTTTTTAGATTATAATTTAATAATTTTTACAGTCAAGTTTTCAACCCGAGTATCAACTACTATCACAAGGTTTTAATGCGGGTCTTAAAAAGGAAGACATTATCGGTTTATTTAAACTTCAAAACAAACTAAATGATTATAATATTGAAGATATAATACAATTATTTTGTGATACACAGAAATCAAAACCAAAACCAAAACCCATAACTTGTATTCTCAGTGATAATACGGATGATATACCTCACCTCAAGATTTAGATAAATCAAAAAAGAACCTCGTCATCTTTGATGATTGTGTTAATGAGAGAAACCAAACAGTAATGGATAGCTACTATACAAGAGGGACTCATTCTTCTTGTAATTGTATTTATCTTAGTCAGTCATATTTTCAACTCCCTCGACGCTCAATAAGAAACAATGCCAATACTTTTATTTTATTTAAGTTAAATTCAATAGATGTAAATAATTTTTGGAGAGATAATTGCTCTGCGTTATGTAGTAAGGAATTTGAAAATTATATGAAACACACGATTGGAAAATATAAATATATTGTTGTGAAACAAGATGAGATACTAACTGATATTTTACACATTACTAAATGCCAACAATTATTATTAATCTTGTGGGTAAATCTGCTTCAGGAAAGAACTTTCATAAATCTAAACTCTTGAATAGTAAAAATGAAAAAATTGTAAGTTTTTTTTAAAAACACCTTATGATTCGTTTTGTAGGTACTTTTGTAGGTTTTGTAGAGCAAAGCGATCAGGAGAAGTAGAAGGGAAAGATTATTACGACATTTCAATAGGGAAAGTGACCACTTACTACCTGCTCGGTGAGGAATGAAGATGACTCCTTACTACCTGCTAGGTGAGGAGTGAAGATGCGATTGCGATTGAGGAACGAAGGTCAAATATTTGAGGAGGTCTCTCTTGGTTCTACAAAATATTCACATTGTAAGAGTGAGTTAAATAAAGTAAAATCTAATGGTCTTGGGATTTTAGAAACTAATCCTGAAGGAATGAGACAAATTATTAAACATTTGTGTGGTGATGGAGTGAAGATTTTATCATTCGGTTTTGATATCGATGAGGAGACTCAACGCAAACGTATGAAAAGCAGAGATACAAGTATTAGTGAAGAAGAAATAACAACTCGTATTAATACCAATAAAGAATTTGATGAAATATTTAAAGAAAAGGATTTATTTCAACACATTTACTATAATGACGAAGAAAAGGAAAATTTTCCCATTAACCTTTACAATTCATTAAATGATATTTTTCAATAAATAAATACAGAAAATGAATGTCAAAGAAAGAGCGAGAAAGTTTAAAGAACATCAAGAGTTGGTTTCAAAAGTTGTAAAGCAACAGGAAGAGATAAAGAAGAAACGGAGACAGAAACTAAAGGTGAAACAAAGGTGAAGAAGCCTTTGAAAGAAAACAAGAGAAATTTTTTAAACCACTTTTAAAAACTCAACAAACGATTTCACCTACAGTTCCCACGGTAGAATTTACTCCGAAAAAACTTCAAATGCTCAAAGATTTTAGTCAAATGACAGAGCAAGAACTTGGAGAATTAGAATATGATGATGAAGGATTATTTCGGAAACTTGAGGAGGTAAATCAACCCCCTAATTATGTTGTGGAAGCTCTACAAAACAATGAATATTCAGCGGATTAAAAAACCAGAGCTGGTCTCATTCCAACAGAAGAACCAGCACAGTTCTATCTTGTGAAAGAAAAGTTATTGATATTTAATGATAAATTGGTGTTCTTAAGTTCTGCTAAACCAAATGTTGAATTAACTCCAAGATTAATGTTTCTTCTAACAAACTCCGGATTCAGCGGTTCAAAATATTTTGATGAACCACTTGATATGGAAAGAGAGGAAGATAGGGTATATATTGATTTACTAAACTCACTTGATTATGGAGTTTCTGTTGCTGGTAAAAGGAAGAAGAATGAGAAGGAGAAACATATTATTGATGCTTTAAGTAAGTTTGGTTCGGGTGTTAGTTTTCTTCCAAATGACCCATCACAATTAGTTAATAGGCTATTATTGTTGTTAGGTAGTAAGAAGGCTGGAAACAACAATTGTTTTAATGAATCCTCACTCCTCAGCCATTTTAGATCAGTTGATGAATATGAAAATAATTAATAAATGTCAATACAAAGATATTTTATTAGATATTAAATAAGATGAGAAGCACAATTCTTAGTTTTAATTTCACAACGAGTGATTACACAGCTTCATTCCCTTACCCACTACAACTTGACCCCCTTGCCTCATATGAGGCTTCTTTGTTGTCAATGGAGACTTACAATACCCTTTTTAATATCACAGAGAAAAACAACAAGTTTAGTTATAATCCAGGAAGTGGATATAAAACTATAACCGTTTCACCCGGAGCTTACGAGATTTCTCAAATATCTTCAGAAGTCTCTCGCCTTATGAAAGAAAAAGGTGATGAACCAAAAAATATTGTAATAGATATTCAAAAACACACTTCAAAATCAACTATTAAACTTAAAAATAACTAGAACTGCCACTTTAAAACTGCTGGCAGTGATGACCGGTTTACTCGCACCCACTTTTGATACAACTCCACTTTTGATATAACCCCACTTTTCATACAACCCCACTTTTGATACAACCCCACTTTCATTGGACATGCTTTGACACAACCCCCTTGGATACAGCCCCGACACACACACACATCCCTCCCCCCCCCCCCCCCCACACACACACACATCCCTCCACCCCCCACACACACACACACATCCCTCCCCCCACACACACACACATATCCCCCCTACACACACACATCCCTCCCCCCCCCCCCCCACACACACACACATCCCCCCCCCCCCCCCCCACACACACACACACACACACACACACACACACACACACACACACACACACACACACACACACACACACACACACACACACACACACACACACATTCCCCCTACCCCTCACCCACACACACAAACACGCACACATCCCCCACCCCCAACACACACACACACACACATAACCCCCCCCCCACACACACACACACACACACACACATAACACCCCCGCCCCCCCACACACACACACACACACACACACACACACACACACACACACACACACACACACACACACACACATTCCCCCTACCCTCACGCACACAAACACGCACACATCCCCCACCCCCAACACACACACACACACACACACACACACACACACACACACACACAACCCCCCACCCCTAACACACACACACACCCCCCCCACCCCTAACACACACACAAATCCCCCCACCACTAACACACACACACACACACACACACACACACACACACACACACACACACACACACACACACACACACACACACACACACACACACACACACACACACACACACACACACACACACACACACACCCCACCCCAAACACACATGCACACGCACGCACACCCCTCCACACGCACACACACACACAGCCCTCCTTCCTCCAAACGCACACCCCAACACCCTCCAACCTCCACACACACATATCCACCCCCCTGCCCCCCACACCCACAAACACGCGCACACCCCTCCCCCCACACGCACACACATATCCAGACAAACGCACATCCCCTTCCCCCCACCCCCCAAGACACATATCCCCCCCCCCCCCCCCCACACACACATCCCCACACACACAGACATTCCCCCTACACCCCACCCACATACACACACACAAACACATGCACACATCCCCCCAACCCCCAACACACACACACACACACCACCCTAACACACACACACAAACACACGCATACATCCCCCCACCCC
>NC_136271.1:124147780-124162813 GCF_964187855.1 Myxine glutinosa | reverse complement strand
CCCATTACTTTGAGTGAAATACGATCGAGTTAAAAATAGTCAGAATTTGAGCAAATCTATTTCATTCGTTTGTTAATATGCCTCATCTATTGACAAATCTGCAATTATAATTTTTTTTGAGGTTGAAATGACCGCGGGAGATCGCATTATCGTGAGCACGTTCTGGAAGGACAATCGGTGTGTTTTCTTCTTCTTTCAACAATAAAGACTTATAGCTTCGCGACCGTACATCCAATCATCTTGAAAGTTTGCACACTTGTTCCGCATGATGAAAGCTACATTGCATTAAAAACTCAAGTCGATCCATGCAGTGGTTCAAGAGTTACAAGCTTTTTAAAATTTAACTTCCATTATTTATTGCGGCCAAACCATGTGACTTATCAAAACGTCTCAAGTAACATTGAAACATACCCCCATGAGGAACATTTGTGTAACGTTTCCACTCGATATCTCCACAAATTATGAAGGTGATGCCATTTCTAGTTTGAGCTTTAAAACGTCATAACTCTGAAACCATGTGTCGGATGACGTCGTGCTCACTGACTTTTTTGTTCGTCATGGGGTATGCGAATACGCATGCCAAGTTTGGGCTCGATCCGTTCAGCCGTTGCGGAGAAAAAGGGGGTGTTTGTGTTTTTTCACGAAAAACATGATGGCGGCCGAACCATGTGACGTATGACTTCGAACATTTTTGCATTCTGAGTTTTTTTTAACTAAGCATCTGGGGAAAAAATCTCATTTTCGGGGGAGAAAAATTGTGTTTGACGAATTCTAACCTCTTAACGTTAGCATTTTTGATATACTCAATACACATGTTTTTTGTTCCCATTGCAGAGTTCTTTAGAATGAGCCATTCCTCAAATTTTTCCATTGAGCCGTTTCGGAGATACAGAGGGGCAAAGTTGAAGGTGTTTTAAAAGATGGCGCCTGTAGTGAAATCGTATTCGTACTGAACCCGGGGGTGATGCTCGCTGCTCGTTGACACCGCTAGGGGCGTGACTATAAGACCCGCTGCTGCGGACGGTGCTCCGAGATTTCTCCTGTGACACGTTACATCTGGTAGACTCGCTAACGGTACGCCAGCATAGAATATCCAGCTTGCTTGCATTGAATGTTACTAGGGCATGCCCGTACTATATATATGCCCGTACTATATATCTATCTAAAATTATATCCCCCCCCCCCCCTCTATTTACATGAAATGGTTTGGTTCATTCGCAACGCCAAAGCGAACGGCGAACGGCTTGCGAGTACAGTGACAATCCCCCCCCTCTATTTACATGAATGGTTTGGTCCATTCGCAACGACCACAGAACCCCCCCCTCATGCAATGGTTTGGTCCAAAGCGAACGGCTTCCGGAGTTTGGTAAAGCAATCGCCATCGCGTGCACAAACGCGCAGGAAAGCGAATGAATCGCAAATTCGTTTTTATTAGTGATACGAATTGAATTGGGAGAAATTGGGAGATGAATGAATTGGGAGAAATAATGCGCATAAGAAATCGAATTACGTACCGTAATGGCGGTCAGCTCGTAACGCGCTCAGCTCCGCTCGTCTCACATCGGCCACGCCTACGCAACAAAGCGTTCTGTGATTGGATGCCGGAAAGCGTGCTGCCGGACAGTCGTCACTGTCCGGAAGTTCGCAAATCGCAGTTAGGATGAATCGTTTTAATTTAATCGCAGTTTGAATTCGTTTTAAAACATAGTTTAACGGCAACATAGTTTTCCAACGTGAAATAAATGAATACGCTGTCAAATGTGCCGTCCGAGGCAGAGTCTGATCGCCACGTTCGGCACACGTGATAGCTCGCTGCTCTCTGATTGGTTGAAGCGTTTTTTGGACATATCTCGGTAAGTAATTGTCCGATTAATATGAAACCTTGAAAAGGCACATCCTCGGGTCCCCAGCAATATACCTGGCAAGTTTCAAGTATATCGGACCCGTGGTTGTCGAGAAACAGCGGTCACAGACACACAGACACACAGACACACAGACACACAGACACACAGACAGACACACAGAGATTGCTGGAATTATAGATAGATGAATGGTCCCATGTGATGTCACATCGTATACTTATTGTATTTCCTTCATTACAGGATGATGTTATGATCTAAATGGAATTAAACCACCAGTTGGACTAAAGTTGTGTGGACCTGATTGGTTTTCCACAACACTTAATTCCATTTATATCTACCGACATGGCTGGCAACAAGACACGCTGGCGGTTGCCGTATTCTGCGCCGACCCGCAAGCCCCGGATGGTGGCTTGCAACTGAAGCACTGGCTCAGAACATTGGAGAATCATTTCGACGAGCCTGAGACCGCGCCGACGGCTGCCGCGAAGCTAGCAACACTTTTTTTTTTTTTTTTTTTTTTTTTTTTTTTTTTTTTTTTTTTTTTTTTTTTTTTTTTTTTTTTTTTTTTTTTTTTTTTTTTTTTTTTTTTTTTTTTTTTTTTTTTTTTGTTTTGTTTTGTTTTGTTTTGTATACAATATCGAGGCTCGTGAAAGAGCGAACATTAATCACACAGAAAGACAAACCGACACATAAAACATAGGGAGCGGTAGACAAGATGGGGAGAGAGGGGGAAGGACACAAACACAACATTTGAGAGCAGGGACCGAGAGACATGGAGACATCGAGAGATCTGAGAGAGAGAGAGGGCGAGGGCTTTGGGGGGGGGGGGGGGGGGGGGAGAATGTAGTGAAATCGTATTCGTACTGAACCCGGGGGTGATGCTCGCTGCTCGTTGACACCGCTAGGGGGCGTGACTATAAGACCCGCTGCTGCGGACGGTGCTCCGAGATTTCTCCTGTGACACGTTACATCTGGTGGACTCGCTAACGGTACGCCAGCATAGAATATCCAGCTTGCTTGCATTGAATGTTATGAATGGTCCCATGTGATGTCACATCGTATACTTATTGTATTTCCTTCATTACAGGATGATGTTATGATCTAAATGGAATTAAACCACCAGTTGGACTAAAGTTGTGTGGACCTGATTGGTTTTCCACAACAGCGCCCATACCACGTGACCTATGACGTCATCATTAGCATTGAAAAATTCTACGAGCCTAGCCGATCATTTGATGAAAATTTCCTGTCAAAAAAAACCAGCGGTTGCAGAGCGTTTTGAAAAAACCAGTGGTTGCAGAGAAACTTAATTATGAAGTTTTCGGAGGTGCAAAATAGGGCGGAAGAATAATAATAATAAGAAAAACTCTAGCAGTAATAATAGGTTACTCTCCATTTATGGAGAGTAAACCTAATAAGAAAAACTCTCACAGTAATAATAGGTTTCTCTCCATTTCATGGAGAGTAAACCTAATTATACAAACTATAAAGGAAATATTTGTTAAGAATATTATGAATAGTAGAGAATTATCTAAATTAATTGATAAATATCTTATTCCCCCGGAATTGGAAAAAAATAATAATGCTGAAATTTCAACACCTCATGAATTACGTCAGGAAATGTTAGATAAAATTCCTTTATCCTTCTGGATGAAAAAAAGAAAAGTTTTCGAACCATGTTCTGGAAAAGGAGGATTTCTTATAGATATCATATCTCGGTTTATGATTGGTCTTACAATACCAGATGAAAAAGAAAGATATCGTGTTATTGTAGAAGAGTGTTTATATTTTAGTGATATCAATCCTACAAATATCTTTATTTGTAAATTATTAGTTGATCCTAGAAATCAATATAAATTAAATTATAATGAAGGTGATACACTTAAATTAGATATTAAGGAGAGATGGAAAATAGATGGTTTTGATTGTATTATTGGTAATCCTCCCTATGAAAATTGTAATGCATCTGGTGATAATAAGTTATATTTAGAATTTATTAAAAAATCAATTGGTATTCTCAATGATGATAAATACTTATTATTTATTGTCCCAATAAATTTAAAAAATTACATTACTAACCAACAAAAAAATCGATCTTATATTCAATATTTTATGAAAATAAATTACATTTCTTTCAATCCAGCAAATAAATTTTTCCCCAACATTGGATCCTGGTTTTGTTATTTTCTTTTAGAAAAAACCGTAGTCAAAAATTGTAAAACTACTATATCTTACATGCGTAAAAATCAAATTGAAGAATCCATAATTAATATTAATGAGGGGGATAATCTACCACTATGTCTCTCAAAATTAGATCTGAGTTTAATTAATAAGGTCTCGAATTTAATTATTAACGGTAAACAAGGATTTGATATTAAAAAGGCGATTTATTTAAAGAATGAGAAAAGAGTTTTCCAACGTGTTAGAAAAACTCATATTAAGAGAGGTGATGTTAAGGAGAAAAAAGATGATCTGTATAAATATCCATTAATTGATAAACTTAATAAAGGACACCCGTTTCCAGGTCTTTGTTTCCAGGTCCAGACTAACAACTACAAGATGATTGATTATGGATTACCAAAAGTTATAATGTCGGCTGGTGGATATCTAATACCTACTCTTGATAAGATGGGTATATATAATTTAAGTGATAATATGGTGTATTTGGTGATAGAAAATGATGAAGAATATACTGGGTTATGTCTTTTAATTAATTCAGATTTGATTAAATACTTGAATAAAGTTTTCTTGACTGATGGTATTAATGGTAGAGATAAAGTTATTAAAAATATGAGAGGGATAGATTTAACAAAAATTAAAACAGAAAATGACATTTATCAAGTATATGAAATCACAAAAAATGAAATTAAATTAATAAGAAAAACTATCTAGATTAAGAGGTTTTTTTTTTTCACTCAAGCTAATGTCTAAATTCAAAAGATTTGATAGTCCCCGTATATATTTAAAAAAAAAAAAAAAAAGGTGGGTCTTGTTTGAGTGGTTAATGAATAAGGATAAGTGTCAATAGCAGAAGAAGGATCATAGGTCTATAAGGCCAGAAGGATCATAGGTCCATAAGGGGTAGCAGTAATGGGAACAAATATTCGTAGGATCATTGTTTGAGTGGTCTAATGAACAACATTGTGGATAGGTACTATAGCTAGTATGTCAAAAGGCCAAAAGGTTCGTAAGGGGGAGAGAGGGAACAAATATTTGTAGGGTCATTGTTTGAGTGGTCTAATGAACAACATTGAGAATAAGAGTATGTCAAAAGGCTAAAAGGTTCATAAAGAACAGGGTGGGAGAAATAGAGGTGTTTAGGGAAATGAGGGTGAGAGAAAAATTAACATGTAAGTCAATGGGAAAATGAGGGTGCTCCAGGAACAACATTATTATCCTACTATGGTGGCATGGTGGATTGGATGTTGGATGTTGGATTGCATGCAGGTAATCTGCCTGCCCTGCCTGGTGTTATTACAAGTGATGCCAGTCATCCAGCAGATTGAGGAAGCTTTGTAAAGGGAGCTAAAATATTATCTATGGAAAGCCCGTGCTGGCAAACATGGCAAGATTCAACAATAAATGTGTGATGTGCAGAGGAGAGGGAATGGGACGGGTTCAAACAATTGCATAGAACAGGTGAGGATGGGCGTGGCTAGCATATGTGCAAATCCCAATTGTTCATTTATCAACATTCGATCTGTAATACAGAGTGCCGTTGTTATTTTCCAATTCAAGGTCAGTTTGGGTATTTGGGAAGCCACAGCAGTTTCTTTCACGTGCTACTAATAAAATATTGGAACAAAAACTTGAGCTGGTGTTGGTCTTTATCACCCCTCACCAGTCAACGAGGCCAAATGGACTGCAATACCACTTCTTTAATGGCTCTGATTATTCCCACCTTTTTGTGGTGCTGGGAAAGGATTATGGCCCAAGTCTTTCAAAAACCGGCTGGCCAGGCCTGACATTCAATGGAAGGTAATTGTCACAAGAATTTGTAATTTGTTAAGGAGAAAGGGAATTATTTGCTGACTTGTTACGAAGAATTATTGGATCATTAACATCTCCCCAACTAATGCTAACAAACAGGACATCCAGTTTTACATCAATCGACGAAAAGCAAAAAAAACAGTAAAAGACGATTTCTTATGTTAAGGTAAAAACTGTAATCATCAAATAGTTTACCTGGAAGAAAAACAAGAACACTGCCATACTCCTTCTGACTTTCATGTGCATACTTGCTGGAAAGACAAAAAAACAAAAAAACAATCGTTTAACCCGAAACCTCAGCCAGGCTTTGCAGTTTACGTTTTGTATCCCACTAATAGGTCGGATCTGGATTTGACAAAACCTAATTTGGCTTGTTCTTGTCGCTTACTCAACTCATCCACCAAGTTTTGTCACAACTCGCCCATAACGTTTTGAAATATCATGTTATATATTGCATTTTCGCCCGATCTCAATGGTGAAGAATCACTTAAAAATTAAACAATTATAGCATCGGGATCCGGACTCGGATCTTCACCAGAATTGAATCCATTCGTTCTTGGCACATACCCAACCTGTCCACCAACTTTCGTCCGAATCCATCCATAACTGCAATATCTTGCTATGTATTGGCTTCAGCCCAATTCCTCAACGGTGACGAAACACTAAAAAAAATTTTTTATCTGATCCGGATTCGAATCTTCACAAAAATCGATTTAATTCTTCCTTGTCACAATTCCAACCTCTCCACCAAACTTCGGCTGAATCCCACCACAACTTTTTGAGATATCCTCTTCACAAAAGGACAAAGAAGACATTTTGTTGAGCACAATACTTGCAAAATCCACACACACCAGAAAAAAAATTACCATGGAGACATCAAATAGCCTATTTCATAAAGATTAAAATTGACGATCTTAATCAGATGAAAATTGATGATTTTAGAAGTTTGACCTCGAGATGACCTTTGATATTTTGACCTTAAAATAGTTGCTTTCCAAATTCAGTGATGCACTATTGTTACGTGCTCCTCTCCAAACCCCGGCCACGGTGTACCTACGAGCACCGAAAGGAGTCACGGCAGAAAGATGTGCTATTATGTGTGCCAATGACCAATGGTGAAACCACACCAATCAATTGTTACAAAAACCAAGTGTTGTATTAAAACCACACAATAATAACAAGTAACGCACGTACAAGAAAACCTCACTTGCACAGCAAACACCATATAATTTCTATGATGGTACCACCAATTTCCTGAATCAATAACTCACGGTATTCCCACGTGAGCAATCGGTAACATCCCCCAAAGTCACTGTGTCACGATACCAGGCCAAAGTCGATCCCCTTGGCTCTCGCGATCACAAGAAAAGGTCGTACTGAGACCTGAACCCAGAACGGCTAACAGTCGACGCTGCAGACGAGCCGCTTGGTGAGGTGTCGGGCCGACGTCGGTCCGGTAAAAGTTCACCCAAAAGGCGACTGGGAATTCAACACCTTTGGTTCACCAGATAAGCCAATGACGCTGACATGAACGATTAGTGGCTCCCAAGCTGAGAACCGCGACTTCCCAAGCGAAATCGACGACACACACGAGAACCAGGCAAATGGCTGGTGTGAGGTGAAATGGTGGATGGGCCAGTAATGGAGGCGTACCTGCTCTCCAGCGATGATTCACTTTCGGAACCAAAAGCAAAACCCGTCACGCAGGTTTATTTGCCACAGCAATAACGACACTGTCACAGGAATCCCTTTCCCGGGGAAACCAATATTCGCTCGTGACCAACATCCACCAGCGTCCACTCGACACCTCAAAGCAAATAGGCCTTCCTTTCCCGATCTCACTCGATCCGCTCCCGCTTCCTCTTCTTCTTCCGGTTCCTCCCTCACAATCTCGTTTTCCTTCTGAGACATTATTTTTACCTTTGAAGACAGTTATCTCCATTTCACACTCGAACTGTAACAATAATAGTACATGAAACTAAAAATGCTTGAAGTGGATGACAACCACAAAGACGGAAGTGACAAATCCGTAACACTATGCAATTGCTCAATTGCCCGTTAAGAGGATGGAAATCGACGATTTTTGCAGACAAAAATTAATGATTTTAGAAGTTTGACCTTGAGTTTTTTTTTTTTTTGTATACAAGATTGAGGCTCGTGGAAGAGCTGACATTAATCACAAAAAGACAAACTGACAAGATAAAACAAGATAAAGGGAGCGGGAGACAAGATGGGGAGAGAGGGAAGCACACAAGTACAACATTTGAGAGCAGGGACATTGGGAGATCTGTGGAAAGGAGACGGCTGAGGGTGTGAGGGAGGGGTACACGGTATAAAGCAAATGAACACTACTAGGAATTTCAGGAAAGAAGTTGGAGATTGAAAGTGTTGGATTTGGGGTGTTTTAATGGGTGTAGAAAAGATCAAGGCTTTGGGTGGGGAAAGAAAAGCGATGGTGGTGAACAGCTGATTTAAAGACCTGGAGGGAGGAGTGGGATTGAAGAGAGTGAGGGAGTTTGTTCCAGAGGCAGGAGAAAAGAGGAATGAAAGAGTGAAGGTGAGCAAAGTCTTGATTTTGGCAGTTTAACCACAAGAGGGTTGCAGGCAGAACTTCTTTTTTTCTTTTTTTGCATACAGGATCGAGGCTCGTGAAAGAGCTAACATTTATCACACAAAAAAAAATCAGACACACAAAACATAATAAGGGCAGCGGGGGACAAGATGGGGAGAGAAGGGGAAGCACAAACACAACATTTGGGAGCAGGGACATCAGGAGATCTGTGAGATGGAGAGGGCTTGGGGGTCTCACTTGGGTTTTGGATCTTGTGCGACCTGCAGGAATATTTGGGGGACAGAGCACAGACAGAGATGTGGGAGCTAGGCCGGAGAGGAGTCGGTAGAAGACAGAAAGACCACCAACCTGCCTGCGGTGAGTGAGTGAAAGGCCCTCGGAGTTAGCTTTATTGCGGGAGATTCCAATGATTCTGAAAGCATTGGTTTCAACAGCGTGAAGCAGAGCTAGGTGTAAGGAAGGAGCACCAGCACAGAGGGGAGAACAGTATTCCATTGAGCTGCGGATGAAAGCCTTGTATGTGGTGAGGAGCTCAGGTGTGCCAAGGAAAGACATTG
Organism: Myxine glutinosa; assembly: GCF_964187855.1. NCBI lineage: Eukaryota > Metazoa > Chordata > Myxini > Myxiniformes > Myxinidae > Myxine > Myxine glutinosa. The sequence goes on along the minus strand of NC_136271.1, from coordinate 124,153,832 downwards.
CACGACGGATGATGCCCAGTCGCGACTGGCTTTGGAGGCCAACTTGGAAATGTGGTTTTGCCAGGAAAGATCATGGCAGACAGTGAGACCCAAAAGATTGAGTGACAGAACTTATTGGAGAGGATTGTTCAGAAAGTAGATGGGAGGGTTTTCCAGACAATCTTTTCGGAGACACATTGTCAGAGTGTGAGATTTGTCAGGATTGAAAGACATGTTCCACTTGTTTGACCAGTCTGTGATTTTGTCCAGGTCTGCAGAAAGTTAGGAGGCTGCAGACTGCCGATCTGAGGGATGAGGTATGGAGCGGCAGAGAGTGGAGTCATCAGCAAAGAAATAGAGAGGATTTTCAAGAGAGTCAGAGAGATCATTGATGAAGACCAGAAAAAGCACAGGGCCCAGAACACTGCCTTGGGGAACTCCAGCCTGAACAGGAAGTGGAGATTAGAGAAATCCATTCAGGGCCACATGTTCACTACGACCAGAGAGGGAGTCCGCAAGCCATGCGTGGAGATTTCCATGGATACCACAGGAGAGTTTGGAGAACAGAGCTGGGTGCCAGACCGTATCGAAGGCACGTGAAATGTCAAGGGAGCCAGCTCTGATTTCCTGTTTGGCATTAAGGACCCCCATCCCTTGTTGAAACAGCAGGAGAACGACCTGGTCTGAATCCAAATTGATGATCCGAGATCAAGCCATTGGAGAAGAGGAAGGAGTTGATGTCAGAAGTGATGATCGATTCCATGACCTTGCTGATAAATTGGGAGCAAGCTGATTGGTCTGTAGTTGCAAGGATCTATTTTTGCACCTTTTTTGTGTAAAGCTGTAATGTTGGCTGATTTCCAAGCTAATGGCAGATGGCTTTGAGCAAAAGAGAGGGTGAAGAGAACAGGGAGAGGCGGGTGAGATAGAGCGGCAGAGCAGAATTTTAGGACCCGTGGGCTGATGCCGTCTGGTCCGGTTGCAGAATCAGAGTCGAGGTTTGAGAAAAACTTCTCCACCTTGTCAGGAGAGAAAGACACAGAGTCCAGGAGCAGCTGGGTTCGACTAGGAAAGGTGGGTACAGAGAGAGATGGGTTCGGGACACAAGATTTTGAAGCAAACACAGAGTTGAGGCATTCGGATTTTTCACATGCGGCGTCAGCTGTGTAGCCGTTTGAGGTAAGGGAGGGGATGGAAGGGTTGGAGGCCTATTCGCTCTTACACCTCGGCCAATTTCGAATGTCCATGGCCAATTGATAAGCGTACCCTGGCACCATGCCTCGCCAGGGTAGTCATCAAATTGAAATTTAATAACGACCATTAAGCTCCCATAAAACGAATATCCTCAATATAAGTTTAAAGCAAACGCAGCTATTTCCACACAACAATCGATAACGGCCCGATTGACTGAATTAGACCCAATTTATTTGATGGTGTATTATTAAAAATGGAAAGGGGGAAGGAACAAGGAAGGCACTCATTGCAATATTATTTTCAGGGTCGTACAATAAATGACAAACACTCCGGGAATTCGTACAGACAGAAAGCTCTTATTCAACCAACTTGGTGTCAGGCACACCACATGAGAAAAAGACAAGACACGGAATACTTGATCGCAACCCGTTCGGGCAACACGAGTCCAATGGGGTGTGTCCATCCAAGCGGCAAGAGGAAGGCAGGTCAACAGGAGAGCTGGCTCAATACATATGGGCAGCAGTTTGGGGCAGGAGAAAAACTGCTGGTGTGATGTTGGGAGGTGCTGGCTTCACCTTGACGTTCAAGCTCAACTGTAAACGTGCCTCTCCAGCCCAACACCTAAACAGACTGACTGTACGTTCGCCCTTTTTTTACCTTGGCTGACATCCCACATCATGACGTCACCAAGCCCTGGTACCACGCACTCGTTGGCCGTTCATGCCACTTATGCCAAAGCCAAAACATACCTATGCCAAAGCCCAGCCTCTAAACTTCTCAGTCCCACCGGAATGTTCGAGGCTTGATGAGAGAGTGCCTGAACTTGCTCCCCAGGTAACCCGCAAGGCCGCCATTTCACAAAAGGACATAAAAGACAGATTTTCAAGGGATAAAACATGAAAAAGGGGTTTGGGGAAAAAAGGAATTGGGCACAAACATTGGAAGGGGAGATGACGCTTTCTGTACGATTATTAACGCATATTACGATTACACATCATTTTATCTCACTCTTGTGCTAAAAAAAAGAACTACGGGAAATGACTTCCATACATTCTGAGCCCCTAGAGCTGTGGTTCTTAACCTGGGTTTGACCGAAACCCAGGGGTTCAGTGAGCCAGTCTCAGGGGTTCGGCGGAGGTCCTCCGAAACGCATTGCAGTTTTTTTTTTCTTTTTTTGTTTTTTAGTTTTGTATCAAATTTGAATCTATGTGTAATTACACTTATTATTAATATTATTATTATTTTGTGATGTATGTTTAGAAAGAATGAAAATGTTATTTGTAATTGCATTCCCATCTCATTCATGGTTTCTCTGGTCTGTGTTTAAGATAAGTTGTTTCACACTGACTGCAGTAAGTTGAATCAATGAGCAACTTGCTAATTATTCTGTTGATGGTGCTTACTTGCTTACTTACTTGCTGGATTTTGGACTTTGCAGGTGTTTGGAAATTCCAGTGAATCGCCTCGATTAGCTTGCCGTGTGCCGTGCGTCATTGGTCGAGCCTTACTTTGGAGTTACTGATTAATTGAAAAGTAATTTGGAAATGTTTGTGGATATGCAGGGCGGGTTCAGTTATATTAAAGTCAAAAGTGGATGGTGATTATAAAATATGATTGAATTACTCAGAAAATTAGGTGGAGGTGATATAACTCCTTTGGTCGCAATTCAAAACTAACAATTCGCAGTTTTCAATGTAATATTATAATGGGATTTGAGGTGACAGAGTTGAGTAGATAATAAATCCCGTCACTGTAACTATAAGTTATGTTTTCTTCGTTAAAATTTCTCACTTTTCAGAGGGGTACTGATTATAATGAAAAGCATGTTCCTTTTTTAATTTTTGTCATATAATTATTTGCCCGAACTCAATTAAGATCAGTTCGTTTCCTTCTTTTTTTTTTTTTTGCAGTATGTCGAGCAAAAAAAGGAAGTTGTCGGAGGATTACGTGCAGTACGGGTTCACATGTTTGACGGAACTGGACGGAAGTCAGAGTCCTCAATGAATGCTTTGCAATGTCAAGTTGAGCAACTGCAGCCTAGCACGAGCAAAACTACGGGAACACTTCAAAAAACTGCACGGCGACGGGTAGTACAAAGCCGCAACGCTGGATGAATTCAAGTTGAAGAGAGTCCGATTTGACACAAGTGCCACCTTGCCCACTCTCGGCTTCGTTCCAATTGACAAACCGATCCTCATTGCATCATATGAAGTTGCGTACCTGATCGCAAAGCAGGGCAAACCGCACACCATTGGCGAGACACTCATAAAACCGGCCGCCTTGAAGATGGCCAACATCATGCTGGGAAAAGCTGCTGAAAACAAGTCGTCTCTCGTTCCACTCTCAAATGACACCATCAGATGCAGAATCGACGACATGAGCGACGACATCCTCGCCCAAGTAGTTGCAGATTTAGTCGCGAGCCTGACAAAATTCAGCCTTCAACTCGACGAGACCACAGACGTTTCGAATTTGAGCCAGCTCATCTTATTTGTGCGTTGTCAAAGGAGACGAGATCAAGGAAGACTTTCTGTTCTGAAAGCCTCACAACGACGACGATGGCAGCTGACATGAAGAAGCTTGTGGACGACTTCTTCAGAGGGAAAGGCCTCTCGTGGAACATGGTGTCTGCAGTTTGCTCGGATGGAGCTCCAGCCATGCTGGGATGCAACTCCGGTCTTGGAGCGCTGGTGAAGGCTGATGCACCACACATCGTCACGCACTGCGTCCTGCACAGACACGTGCTGGCATCAAAAACCCTGCCTCCAAAACTGGCCAATGTTCTGAAAATCGTCGTTGAAACTGTGAATTACGTGCGAAGCCGTGCTCTGAATCATCGCATCTTCAAAGAGCTGTGCAATGAAATCGGCTCTGAATTTGAAGTCCTTCTCTACCACTCTAACGTTCGATGGTTATCACGAGGGAAGGTAGTGAGCCGTGTTTTTGCCTTGCGTGTAGAATTAGCCCTGTTTTTGCGAGAACACCAGCATTGCCATGCAACGCACTTCCAAGAGTCAGAGTTCATCCTCGCCTTGGCGTACTTGGCTGACATCTTTGACGCACTCAATCATCTCAATTGCCAGATGCAGGGCGGTGGAGTGAATGTCATCGAATCTGAAGAAAAGCTGAGCGCTTTCCGAAAGAAGTTACCGTTGTGGAGGCGGCGAACAGAGAACGACAACTTCGCGAACATTTCACTACTGTACGAGTGCATGAGCGGGATCGAAGATGAGTCTGAAGTTGGAGGCACTGCTGTACCGGGGGAGCTGAAGCAACCGATTGCCACGAACTTGGATGAGCTGGGAAAGTCATTCGACGGCTACTTCCCCGACCAAGAGCAATACTCAGCATGGGTGCGGCAGCCGTTTACTTTTGACGTTGCAACGGCAGATGTCAATGACCAATACCTCGATGACCTCATCGAACTTCAGCCGAGCCAGACTCAACAACAACTCCTCGGCACATCAACGCTCTCAACGTTTTGGTGCCGTCAAATGGAAGGATATCCTCACATTGCTAAAATTGCCCTTGAGATCCTCACGCCGTTCGTTACAACGTATCTCTGCGAGCATGTGTTTTCGAAACTGGTGGACATTAAAACAAAGAAAAGGAGCAGGCTTGCATGCGAAAATGATTTGAGGGTGGCCCTTGCCAAAACAAAACCACGCATTTCCCAGATCGCCTCCCGAAAAGAAGAACAGAAAACGCGTTAAGATGCAATTCTTCTTAATTTTTTGTGTCAAATTTGAGGGGTTCCGCGAGTGTTCGGTGGGTTTTGTTAGGGTTCGGCGCCTTTAAAAAGGTTAACACCCACTGCCCTAGAGGTCAATTCCGAAACACTATAAAATTCAATCCATACTTACTCCTGCTTCTTCTCCAAGTAGTCAAAGTAAGACAATAACTTGTTCAAAAGCATATAGCCAGCAGGACTGATTCCCGCTTCATCGATTTCCAGATCCACTTCCTGCAATAGAGCAAATGCACAACAGAAACGCATTTCCATAAACCAGAGAACAGGCTGGGTCAAACCAAATCCAAGTAGTCAAGTTGCAAAGTAAACTAGAAACAGCAATCAGGGATTGCAGACCCTCGCCAGGACGTGTTTTCAGTGGTTTTAAAGGCTTTTGTGTTAAAACAAATATGGCAGCCGAACCACGTGACCGATGACGTCATCATTATGTTTTTCTCCACCAATTTATCCCGAGATGATGCTCAAGAAATTTTATCTTGATCGGATGAAGTTTTGTACTTGTCAAATTATGACATCATCATTAAAATATGGTATTCCACTTGGAGAGCTCTATACAATGATCCATTTATCTTTTTTTTCTTCTATGCAGCACTTTCGGAGATATAGAGGTGCAAATTTTTTCAGTTTTTCCAAGATGGAACCCAGACCACGTGACATATGACGTCATGATTATCATTTAAAAAAAGCACTGCACATGAGTAGACACTTCTATGGTGAAAATGTTGTGTCAAAGGACAAGCAGTTGCAGAGAAAATGAATTTTAAAAGGGAATAAACACACGAAAGCCATTGTCATGGAAAAATAATAATAACTACAAAAATACAAAACTGGCTTATCTTTGTTTGATAATTGTCCACCCCCCTGAGTTAATACTTGGTGGAAGGACCTTTGACAGCTATTACAGCTGTGAGTCTGAGATATTTTTATTTATTTGTTTTAACGACCAACAAGGTCTCTACCAACTTAACACAACTTGATTGGGAAATATTTGCCCATTCTGCTGCACAAAACTGTTCAGGTTCAAGTTGTGTAAGGAATGTTTTTTATACACAAGAAGGTATAAATAAATAAATGAATGACATGTTTATCTAACCATTTAGAATATATATATATATATATATAAATATA
>NC_136271.1:124137780-124142780 GCF_964187855.1 Myxine glutinosa | reverse complement strand
TTAGTGGAAAACAACTGCTGCACATCTCCAAAAGTTATTGCCGCTTCCTCTGGAGATGGTCCGTCAACTCGACAATGCTTTTTGTCATGGAGTGGTGGCTTTACGAAATTACGGCATGAAACAGCGTGCTATTGCTCGGCAGTATGGCATCACTTAAGGTCAGGTGTCAAAGATCCTGAAACGAAATACTCAGAGGGGTGTCCCTACTCCAATACCGAGGCCAGGACGTCCCCGCATAACCACAAGGAGGGATGATCGCCAGCTGCACCGGTTAGTCTGCAATGGCCGTACCAAGTCAGCTAATCGGCTTAGGGCTGAGTGGCAGCAACTGACAAATGTGCCTGTATCCAGAAGGCTAGTCAACCAACGACTGGTTCAAGCAGGCTATCGTGCGAGGCGTCCCCTGAGAAAGCCACGCCTGACCAGACAATACCGCCAGCGCCGATTGCAGTGGGCCAGAGAGCACCATCAATGGCAGCCAGGACACTGGAATCACGTGATCTTCAGTGACGAGTCTAGATTTCTGGTCTATCGTCAAGATGAGTGCGCAGTCTCCGAGTGCGCAGACAAGTGCATGAAGCCTACAACAAAGATTGTATAGTGCCAAGAGTCCAAGCTGGAGGTGGTGGGGTGACCGTTTGGGCTGCTTTTCATGCAGGGGGCAAAACTGACCTGGTTGTTCTGAATGGAAACCTGAACCAGTTCAAGTACAGAGCCATTCTGGAAGAAACATTGCTTCCATTTGCTCATGCAGCCTTTCGAGGAAACTTTGTCTTCCAAGATGACAATGCACGGCCTCATCGTGCTCGCATGATCCAACACTTTCTTGCTAACCGTGGTGTAGAACATATGGAGTGGCCTGCGCCATGTCCCCGGGTATGAATCCGATAAAGAACTTGTGGGCAGAATGAACGCGTCAAATCGACCACTTGGACCAGCAGCCGACCTCTGTGCGTGAATTGCAGCAGGCTATTGTCACTGCATGGCAAGCGATTCCTGTCCAAACCTTGGCAAATCTCGTTAACAGCATGCCTCAACATGTACGTGCTCTCCTGAATGCTCGTGGGGTTTACACGAAGCACTGAACTGTAATTTTACTGTCCGTAATCCCAGTCGTAATTTAACTTTTGTTTTTGTTAAAAAAAAATTGGGCTAATGTGCAAAATAAAGAGATACTTCTGGAAAACGTACAGAAGTTTAACACAGTACTGTCCATGAATCGAGTTCGATATCAGTTTACATCACTTTCAAGGATCAATTTATTTGTTTCGAAATGTCAAATGTGGTTTTTGTTTCTTTTAAAGGTCACATTAACAAAATCTAGAATAATTTCAACATAATTCCAATGAACTTTTGGTTCTATGACATCTTGAAAAGTAAGTTCACACCCACAAAAAATATATTCCATATTAAATGCCATAATATATATATATATAATATATATATATAATATATACAGACAGACACGATAAACAAGGTCTTTCATGAGCCCCCAAAGAACGAAATCTGGAGGTGTAAGGTCTGGGGAGCGTTATAAGGAGTCTTAAGCGTTATAAGGAGCGTTATCAGTAAGCGTCTGGGGAGTGTAAGGTCCAAATGGTTAGATAAACATGTCATTCATTCATTCATTTATACCTTCTTGTACACTAATACAGTTACAGTGCCTCTTTCATACATCCCCTAAACTCTCCAGAACTCCACCCATCCTTCAGCGTCCTCAAACGTATTTTTGACTCGAAGGTCTCAAGAAACTCATTTTGCAAGAAATGTTCGTGTTTTTTTTTTTTTTTTTTTTTTTTTTTTTTTTGTATACAAGATCGAGGCTCGTGAAAGAGCGAACATTAATCACACAGAAAGACAAACAGACACACAAAACAAATAACATCGGGAGCGGTAGACAAGATGGGGAGAGAGGGGGAAGGACACAAACACAACATTTGAGAGCAGGGACCGAGAGACATGGAGACATCGAGAGAACTGTGGGAGGGAGAGGGCTTTGGGGGGGAGGCATGGGAAGGGGGGGGGGGGGGGTGGGAGAGGAAAAAAACATATGGACACTGCCAAGACTTCCAGGAAAGAAGTTGGAATTTCAAGCAAGGTGGATCTGGGGTGAATTAGTGGGGGTAGAAAAGATCAAGGTTTTGGATGGGGGAAGATAAGAGATGGTGGCGAACAGCTGTTTTAAAGACCTGGAGGGAGGAGTGGGATTGAAGGGAGTGAGGGAGTTTGTTCCAGAGGCGGGAGAAAAGAGGAATGAAAGAGTGAAGGTGAGCAGAGAGCCGAGATTTCGGCAGTTTAACCATCAGAGGGTGGCTGGCAGATCTTGTGCGACCTGTAGGAATATTTGGGGGACAGAGCACAGAGAGAGCTGGGGGAGCAAGGCCGGAGAGGAGTCGGTAGAAGACAGAAAGACCACCTACCTGCCTGCGGTGAGTGAGTGAAAGGCCCTCAGAGATAGCTTCATCGCGGGAGATTCCAATGATTCTGAAAGCTTTGGATTCAACAGCGTGAAGCCGAGCCAGGTGTGAGGCAGGAGCACCAGCCCATAGGGGAGAACAGTATTCCATTGAGCTGCGGATGAAAGCCTTGTATGTGGTGAGGAGCTCAGGTGTGCCGAGGAAGGACTTCGCACGATGGAGGATGCCCAGTCGGCGACTGGCTTTGGAGGCCAGCTTGGAAATGTGGTTTTCCCAAGAAAGATCATGGCAGATGGTGAGACCCAAAAGCTTGAGCGACAGAACTTCTTGGAGAGGATTGTTGAGAAAGTAGATGGGAGGGTTGTCCAGTCGATCTTTTCGGAGAGACATAGTAAGAGTGTGAGATTTGTCAGGATTGAAAGACATGTTCCACATGTTTGACCAGTCTGTGATTTTGTCCAGGTCTTCAGAGAGTGAGGAGGCTGCAGACTGCCGATCTGAGGGAAGAGGAATGGAGCGGCAGAGAGTGGAGTCATCAGCAAAGGCATCAGCAAAGTTTCCCATTAATCGTACATTTTTCAAAATCCAATCTCACCCCTCCCCTCCAAATCTTCCCCATCACCCCTTCCCTCAAAAACTTCCCCATCACCCCTCCCCTCCAAATCTTCCCCATCACCCATCTCTTTCAAATATTCCCCCTTGCCCCTCGCCTCCAAATCTTCCCAATCACCCTTCCCTTTCAGATCTCCCCCCTTGCCCCTTCCCTCCTAAACTCCCCCCACACCCATCCCTTTCAAATCTTCCCCCTTGCCCCTCCCCTCCAAATCTTCCCAATCACCCATCCCTTTCCCTTTGCCCCCTCCCTCCTAAACTCCCCCCACACCCCTCCCCTCCGAGACTCTCCCTCACTCCTCCCCTCCTCGACTCCCCTCTCACCCCTCCTCCTCAAAGCACCCTCCCCGCTTCTTCCCCCTTCCAACTTTCACCTTCATCTCACTCAACCTTCTGCCTCACTCTTCCCCCTCCTCAAATAACACCTCACTGCGCCTCACCCAATCACCATCAAACCTTTTATCCGCCCCATTCTTCCCTTTCTCCAAGCTAGTCTGAAATCTCTGACACACCTTCAACAGCTCTCCCTACCTCTTCCTCCTCTTCCACATCTTACCCTACCGCTCCCCCCCCCCCCACCCCACCCCCCCCCGTTCTGTATCCGATGCTCCCCCTTCCTCTTCTTTAACAGTATGTACCTCAAACATCCGGGGCCTTCGCTCAAACTTGACTGATCTCTCCATACAGGTTGCTTCGAACAAACCAGACGTGATCTGCTTAACAGAAACTTTCCTCCTTCATGATGTCTCTGATTCCTTGGTATCTCTCCCAGGTTACTCCCTCCTCCGGTATGATAGACCTGAGCCTCATCCTGGAGGGGGCGTTGCTATCTTTATAAAAAAAACTCTTCCTCACTCGCCCTGCACTGCCCACTCTCCACCTCACCCCCAGGAATATCTTTGGCTACGGCTTCCCCTTCGCTCCCACCTTTTGTTCATATGTGTGTTGTACCGTCCACCAAACAGTGATGACTCCATCTCCATCTCGCTGTCTGATAATATGGACCAACTTCTATCTACCCATCCCAATTCGCTCTTCCTCATATGTGGTGATTTCAATTGTCACCATGCCAGTTGGATGGGTGTGGGTACCTCTCTCACCAGCCATGGCTCTTCAGCAAAGGACTTATGTGACTCACTGGGACTGACACAATCTGTCAATTTCCCGACCCGGATCTCAGTCAACGGAACATCTTCTCTTCTGGACTTGGTTATGACTAACTTCCCTGAAAATGTCTGCTGCTCTTCTTCTGCTCCAATCGGCTCATCTGATCATGTGCTTGTTAAAGTGGACATCTCTCTGACCATTCTCAGAGAGCCTCCTCAGCGTCGACGAGTCTGGCATTTCACTCAGGCCAACTGGCATGGTCTTCAAGCAGCCATCAATCATCTGGACTGGTCTCCCATCTCTACCGCCTCTGACATCAACTCATCCTGGGAATTCTTCCAAAGTAAATTGCTCTCTCTCATGCACAGATTTATCCCGTCTCGTCTTCAGTTGTCATACCCTTCCTCCCGTCAATGGTACACGGAATCTTGTGGTGAGGCTATTGCCCAGAAACAACTTGCTTTCGTCTCCTGGAAAGCCAATCCAACGGAAGGAAATCTCATTTCCTTTCACAAAGCCCGAAACAAGTGTGTGTCCACCCTCAGGAGAGCCAGGAAACAATATCTCTCCGTTCTCAGGACAGAACTCTCTTATCTGTCTCCCTCTTCCAAATCCTGGTGGCGTCTGGTCAAATCTGTTTCTGGTGTTTGTTCCCCCTCCATCCCCTCCCTCACCTCAAACGGCCACACGGCTGACTCCGCACGTGAAAAAGCTGAATGCCTCAACTCTGTGTTTGCCTCTAAATCTTGTGTCCCAAACCCATCCCCCTCTGTACCCACCGTACCCAGTCGTACCCAGCTGCTCCTGGACTCTGTGTCCTTTCCTCCTGACAAGGTGGAAAAGTTTCTGTCAACCCTCGACTCC